>NC_057797.1:960398-961796 GCF_018294505.1 Triticum aestivum
GGATGAGCATGGGGCCTGCCCCGGCAACAAGACGGTCCAAGATTTTGTCGGTGAGCACTGCATCAGTGACCTCAATGCGGAATGCCAGGATCTGAGTTGCACCGACGACGCTTACATCGAATGCTACCAAACAGCCACGAGATTTTCCTAGATCAAGGCCGCCCCTGCCGACAAGAAAGCCATACAGGAAAACATGGATTGCTTCAAGCGCTCTTGCGTAAAGAAGAAGAAAAGTGAAGAGTTCCGTAAAGTATGCATCGTGATGCATGGCTCCTCGTAGCCCGGCCGTTTGAAAATGCATGCATTCCTTGTAGCGGTGCTTCATTCATGTTTTCACATGCATGTGTTCATCTCATTTTGTTGTTGCTCTTCTTGGAAAATCAATAAAGAAAGAGTGGTAAACCTTGTACGAGCTTGGTGAGGAATAGTTTTTTTTCTTTGATATATCACTAAAGGCATAGCCTAGTGGTGGGGAGGGGTTGATGCCTTCCCACCCACCCAGGTTTAAGGCATGGTACTTGTAATTTGGGTTTGTTGCACCAATTATATTGTAGGGGTTCTCTTACAGTCTTTCTATCAAAAAAAACTATATCTGTGAAGTGATATGTGGTGAAAACAACGTTGAGTACAGGGCAGTGGCGACATCTCCACCCTTGGCTAAACCTAAAACAATGATAGCAACTATAGATGTGCATTCATTAAAAAAAATTGGTCGCATAGATAGGAAAAGAAACCTAGAATGATGTGGTTGCTTGAGAGGGCAAAAAAATAGTTAATCTTTATCTTTACCTAATATTAAAGGAAGGATTGTTTCTTCAATTTTTTTGGTTTATGGTGGGACCCAGAAAATTTTCGTACGTCGCAGGTGTTTTCTCGTGCGAGCGTTTTATCGTTCTCCCGATTCTTTTCTGTCGAACAAAAATCACAGGACGCACAGAGCCGTACCCCGCCAGTAAAAAAAATCTGGCCCATTAGCGTACTAACAGCCCGCGCCAGTAAAAAAATTTCCAAAAAAAATACTGCGTTGCTAGGAATCGAACACACTCGCTCACGCAGGAGCGGTCACAATGCAAGCAACTAGATTAAACAAGTGTTTGTGTTTAATTAGCAGCGCAAATTTTAAATTAAGCTCACAGTCATGCGAAATACTGAGAGGAAAATATTTGTTTTAATGGAACTTGGTGAATTTTTGAAATATGCCTACTTGATGCATTATTTTAGTTTAATTTATTAAACTAGGGATAAGGAAGGAATCTTTTTCTCTGCCGCGTCTTCACGTACGACCAGTCTCACTTGGCCCAGTGACTCCCGTCAAAATGCATGAGGAGTCCAACTAAGATTTCATGCACTGGTGGAAAAAGGGCCTTTGGTCGCGGTTCGCAACTGCCATTAGTCGCG
>NC_057797.1:962213-1132793 GCF_018294505.1 Triticum aestivum
AATATATATTCAATATCATCGGATGACCATATACAATTTTGAACAAGTTTCCATACATGATTTAATGCATATAAAGTTCTACGTCCTCGTAATAGTGTTCTCCTTTAGGATGGAGGACTTCCCTGCTGAACCATCCAGCTAGTTCCTCTTGAAGTGGTCGGAAGCGAGCTTCTGGACTAAGCATCCACCGGAGGTTATTCCTCTGAGCATTGGTATCACTCGGAACCCGCTCAGAGGTGTATCTCCGGATCATCTCACAGACATAGTATCCACATAGATTGGTCTCCGGTGGCTGAATATCCCCAGCATTCTTAGCCTTTAACATTTTGAATTCTAGCTCTTTTTTGAATTCACCGACCTTTGTATCTACGAACCGTCTCCAAACCCTACGAGGCAAAGAAAATTAAATGAACAAGAGAGTTATTAATTAGTTACTTGATATTAGGAAATGAACGAAATAGGCCGATCGATATAGAGCGGAAATGAATGAAAATAATTACTTCTGCAGCATTCTTCTCATGCCGCCCCAAAGCTTTGGATCCATATTCACAGAGTCGTGGACGAGACATTCTAAGGTGTTAACTTTAATTACTAGCAGAATCCAGTGGAACCTGCGGACACGATACATGCACAGTACGTCATGCATAACTCATCGATTAGCCGGCCACATACCATGCATGGAGTAAACAAAAGAGAATGTGCTCAAGACAGAAACACTCACTCAAAATGGTAAGGAAATAGAATATCACTTTTGAGTTCCTGCTTTGTAAGAAACTGCCACAGGTCTGCCTCCACGTCGGCGGGGTAACGCTTCAACACATGTCCATTAACGATGTGTGGGTCAATGAACCCAACATCATGGATGTTCCTTACTCTGCATTCCTTAATCTTCATTCTGCATGTATAATAGCGGACACAACAATATAGTTAGGACATATATATAGTGCAGGCAATATGAACGAGATGGGGTAGAAATTAATAAATCACTTACAGAACGTAGCAACTGATGATAGATTTATCGAGCTCGCGCAGATTGAAAAGCTGGAACAATTCACTCAGTTCAATTTGTACATAGTAATGTTTGAAGTGATGCTCATGTCTAACTTCCGCATAAATATATTCATTGGCGTTTTTATTTTTTATGTAACCCTTGTACCATTTCAGCAGACCTTTCATTTGTGGAGGTAGATCATTTTCCTGCGCAGGCTCGACGAGAGGCCCATTCTTGACATATGTAATTACTACCTCCTTCACTGGCGCCTCATCAAGGCCTAACAGTTCACGAAGAGTAATACCTAAGTTGGCCGCTTGTTCTCTGGCACTCGTTACAGTCAATCCCTGTGCTGCCGCAGCTTGTATGATCTCGGGGGCATCCGGACAGAAGGCTTCCACTATAAGCGGGGCAATCGATTGTTTACTTTGTTCCCCGAGCTGGGCAACTTGTTTCCCGCTTTTTTTACTTTCGGCCTTCTCCCGCTCTTTGTTCTCCTTGAACATGAGTGCCTGCCTGCGAAGTTCACGTGCATAGTCGTTAGGCAGATTCTTCGCGGCTTGGGACGGTGTGCTCAAAAATGACTTAGCCCACTTCTTTTGCTCATCAGAAAATACTGGCTTGGGCTCGGGCTCTCTTTTCTTCTTGCAGTCCGCTTTCCATTTCTCCAAATCAGCAGCCGCGGCCGCGTCGACTTCCTCGGCACTACGTTCCCAAGGCCTTGTGGGGAGAGGCTTCAGTGATGGCTCCGGTACCTTTGTGGTCTTAGGTACATAAGGGTCCGGGTTAATAATCCAAGACTGCTTCTGCTTCTTTGTCGGAGGTGGATTGGGGGGCGGCGTCTGATCACCCGCCGGACGAGGACTGGGGGGCGGCGGCTGATCACCCGCCGGACATTGTGGACTGGGGGGCGGCGTCGGCTGACGTGACGGAGGTGTAGGTGAACCGCCACCACCACCACCACCACCACCACCGCCACCGCCACCACCACCACCGTAGGGGGGTGGACTTGCTGTCCTTGGCGCCTCGCCTGGAAACTTGATAAACTTCTTTTGCCATAGAATGAAATGGCGCTTGACATCTCCAAGTCTTTTCTCCCCTTCAGGTGTAGCAATGTCAATCTCCAGGTCCTCAAACCCTTGGACTATGTCCTCCACCGTGACACGAGCATAGCCATCTTGAATGGGGTTGTTGTGGTGGAGTGCTCCAGGTAAACATGGTAAAGCACTGCCGATGGCTACCTTCATGGAAATATATAATTAACCATCATGCATTTGTTAAACTAACTAGCTACAAACAATATAAATTAAACAATGAACTGCACACATGCATATTTTATCAATGACACACATGCATGAAAGGTTCAAGTTGCTAACCGCGATCGAGGAGGAAAAAATAAATGAGGAACCTCAAGTGTGGCTCCAACACTTCATATCATGTTTGTTTCACCCTCTTAGGGCATTTCATCAAACACCTTGTGTGCATAAGAGGAACCAAAAGCAAACCTACACCCCCTTGTGAAGCTTGTGAAGAGAAGTGGCACCAAATGGCTAAGTGAGCGTGCTGAACTGGTATATATAGGGGAGGAGCTTTAGTCGCGGTTGGCCTGGCCAACCGCGACTAAAGGCCTTTGCGCACCTTTAGTCGCGGTTGGCCTGGCCAACCGCGACTAAAGCCCCTCACGTGCACCAGCTGGCCACCGAGCGCCCTGGGCCCAGGCCTTTGGTCGCGGTTCGTCTGCCGAACCGCGACTAAAGACTTCATTAGTCGCGGTTCCTACAGTTTCGCGACTAATGGGGCTGGACGGAAGCCTCTTTTTCTACCAGTGATGGTCTATTGGCACAAACTACTCAATTTACATGGTGACACCGACATATATTATGTGTAGTGCTTCTCTCTATTATATTAGCCCGATGATAAAAAAAAATATTTTGTTCAATGCTCTTGCTCTTCCCCGGACACGAAGATGGCTGAACAATCCAACTATTGGACCTGGCCAACCTTAGTTAGGGACAACTGGTATTGCGACCACCGACAACGAGGACGGCAAAGACGACAAGCGAAAACATGTGTCTGGTGTTAGATGAAATGGAGGATGTTGACCTGAGGATGAGGTATTAGTCATGTTTATTATGTTATGGGCATGAGGGTGATGTCTTTGGCCATGCTTAGTGGGTAAAGGGCGTGTGAGGGTTGTTTTCTCCCGTTGCAATGCACGGGCATGTTTGCTAGTGGTTATTTATGATAGGTTGCATGCACATGAAGAGTTAGTGGGAGCATGTGCATAAAGAGTTACTTGGAAAGAGTTTTTACATGGTGGGCCTACTTGATGATGTGGATAGATTCCATGTTAAGATAATAACATAGCGGGGTGAATCTCTTAGGTATATAGGAATTGCAATCCTATTTTTTATTATATTTTTAGAAGTACACTCTATGATGTATTTACATATAACTAATATGGTATTCTGTTTGTTGATAGTTTTCATATAAACTTGTACGTATGTCTTCTTTTCAAACACGGCAGAAAATTTTGCATTCTCCTTTTTTCGCCATTCTAAGAGCAACGCCACAGCTCCCTTAAAAATCTGCCCGTGAAACTGTTTTTCGGCCTTCCCTTAAAAGTTAGGGGAAGTTGTTTGTGAGCAACGTTTGTTAGTTACCCTAAACTTCTTACACTAAATCCATTTTTACTTTATTTTTAATTACACAAAAAATAAACAATTTCCTAGAACCCGCCAGTTGGTGACACACAAGATGGTAGGTGATGTGGTGGCCACCAGCGACTGAGGCGGCGTGGCGGGGATGCAAGCGTGCCGGGTGACGGTGGCAGTTTCCAACAACATCTGCGGGAAGTTGAGGCAAAAAAAGTCGGGATCATATAAAGTTGTGGCCACTTTAGGAAAACTGTTGAAGAGGTATTTTTGCCCAACTTCCCGTAAACACTGATTATTTTAGAGAAAACGTTTTATACGGTCGACCGGCCCAGCATTTTGTCGGTCGCCTCGCTCGCGTCGCTAGGCAGCCACTACTAGAAAATATCTTATAGATAGCACTTTAACAGTAGCGTGGGATAATAAGAAACTGCTACTACTATTTAGCAGTAGCGCTTGTCTAAAACCAGCGCTACAGGTAAGTCTATAGCAGTAGCGCGTGATGTCCACCCAGCGCTGCTGATAAGTGGTCCCACCTTACCCACTGAGACTACCCGTAGTAGCAGCGTGTCCCGAAAATACCCTCGCTACTGCTAATCATGTAGCAGTAGCGCGGGCACCTAGCCCAGCACTGCAACTATGGTTATAATCTGCCAGCTGGTGGGCCTCGCTTATCAGCAGGGTGGTGTATTTCGCCAACGCTAAAGGTATTGGGCTTAGCAGGCGCGAGCCTTGTACCGAGCGCTACTACTAACCTAAGCTTATGCCCACCCTGCCGTCTATTTCCTCGACTCATTAGTCTTTCTCCTCACTCTCTCTCGCGCTTTCCTCTCCTCGCCGTCGCCCACTGCTGCTGACGCTCCCTCCTCCCTCGGTAGCTCTCCCTCCCTCCTCTCTTCATCCCTTCCTCCCTCCCTCCCTCTGTTCTTCCCTCCCACCCTCTGTTCTTCCACTAAATAGGTAGAATGGTAGTAGGCAGTAGTGTGGTAGATAGGTAGAATTTGATCGTTGAATGTATGTTTTTTGAATAAAATAGAACATATAGTTTATATGAATAGAATGTAGGTATTCTGATAGAATAAAATAAAAAATATAGGTAGAATGGAGGTTTCTTAAATAGAAAGATAGGTAGAATTTTGCTGTAGAATGTAGATACAAAGTTTTAGTAATATAAAATTTTCTATTATAGAAATGTATTGGAATGCTTTATGACAAATTTTTAGGTATCAAATTTAGTAATAGGAATTTTTAGTAAGAAAATTTACGTACAGAAATTTTAGTAATCTTTTTTAAATATAGAAATGTGCTAGGACAATTTAATTATTTTTATGTCATTATCACTTTGTCATCAAAGAATTCTATACGAGATTTGATGATCAAATTTTTTTCACTTGGTGGAATATGCAGGCTTTGTAGTGTCGCGTCTCCCTAGAGTGATTGTCGTCGGAGCTCCGTCTACCTCTACACTTGAGTAGGTGAGCTAAAAGTCCACCTCCTCCGTCTGTTGTCCTCGGACATGAGTATGATGATATTTGGACATGTATTGGTTGTCTCTTTGGACATGTGGCCTATGTTTGCAGGGAACACCTCTGAGTGGCCTTTGTTTTGCCGGAATGTTGATTCATTTCCGTTCCGGCAAATTTCAGGCGCTCGATATGTCTTGTTTTTAGCAAAGGTCATCCCGAAGTTTTTCCGTGAATTTTAACATGACCTATGCTAGAATATAGGAAATATCGAGTGCACTGGATTTGCCGGAATGTTGATTAAACGACATGTTGGGTTGACTTTCAGTATGTCTGGATCCATAGATGACGGTCAAAAAATCAGTGAGGGAGGGTGTCCACCATAGACGTGAGAAGAAGAATGGCAATTGTTGTCGTGGGGGTCGTTTCCTCTCCTTCTTCTCGTGATATACATTAGTAACGCATGAGAGAAGGAGGGGAAGCGACCATCACCAACCGTCGAGATATCTATGAGGGAGTGTCCACCATATACTATCGAAATATGAGAGAGGAAGAATCCTGACTGTTGTCGTGGGGTCGCTTCTTCTTCATTCGAAGGTGCTAGACATTTTGGTGTAATGCACTTTCAAATGAAAGTAGGAGCGACCATCACCGACGATCGCAAATGTTAGAGACGAAGAATCCCGACTGTTGACGTGGGGGTCGCTTCTCCTTCGTTTCCGTATGCTAGACATTTTGGTGTAATACACTCGGGAACGAAGGGAGGAGCAACCATCACCGACAGTCGAATATATTAGAGAGGGAGTGACGGTGTCCTGAATTAGGGGTACTCACCACCTCGACGGCATAAATCAGGTGTTATGATTTCAATTCAATCTATTCTGCCTACATCAGATTTATTTTGCCTGTAGTCTTGTACTATTTTGTTTGCAGACCACTTTTGATCTGGAGCGCCGCCGAGCGATCAGAATATACTAGGCGTGCATGTGTCATGCAGCGGCGGCCTTGCCTCACTGGAGATCAAGCAGATGTAGTACACTACGGGATGCCAAATCAAGACATCTCGTGAAGCGGCGGCCTGGCACTAATTACCAGATCAATCAAATCATGAGGTTGCCCACTACTACTAGTACTCTCTTCGTCCGAAAATACTTGTCTTAGAAATGAATAAGACGAATGTATTTATAACTAAAATAAGTCTAGATACAACCATTTGTAGGACAAGTATTTTCGGACGGAAGGAGTACTAGTTATGGCACATCAATCGGTTTTTGATTGATGCAAGCGTGCTAGTTTAATCTGGCTACCTCTCACGCTGAAACCCTAGGTCCGCCGTAGATCGTTTACACATTATAGCAGAGTAAAGCGTCCATGGAATACTAGCAAGGAAAGTCCTAATTGTAACAAACTTTAGCACGCTTCTCCATATCTAATGGATGAATATCACCGCTTTTGTCCGGCTATATACTAATCTGTCCAGATTACTAATTAAGCATGCCTTTTCTTGATCATTGTTGTGATCATGTGGTGGCCTAACTAGCTTTCACTTGACCGGGTTCTCATGGAGGCGCTCACAGCGGCCGGAGAGACGTGTCGTCAAAGAGATTAGACGGGCAGACGCATGCGCGGCAGCGCGTGCATAGGGCTGCGGCGGCAGGTGATCCAGCCGAAGAAATCGTGCGCGTCGAAGAGACAGTGCATGGCAGTGCACCGATTAGAGCTCGGCTCGATGCCAGCACACCACAGGGAGATTTGTTTCTCACCCTTTGTTTTAATTCAATACCTACCTAGTCGACCGCCGGTTCTTCACTACTTTTGTTCACAAGTATGCATAACCAAATTGCTACTAATCATTTTAGGTAGTACTAGTTTGGCAGCATGTTCATTACGGATCAGTTTATCTGTTTGCTTCAGTCCGCTATGGTCGTCGCCGCGGGCGAACAGGTTTTATTTTTCCAGACTACTCGGTTAGCATTACTATACACAAAATATTTCTGCTGGCTTGTAATGCATTATTTTTGCGGAGATATTCTACCAACGCTCATACGTAACGTTGGTCGGGCTACCCTTTCGCCGTCACCTCGGCCAGCCGACCTATGTCGACATCGACCTCGCGCCTGATAATCGACCTCGACCACGCCATGCCGCCACCTTGGCGCCGTCGTTCCACATGCGTTGACTAAGTTGTGACATCGCCTTGGCGCGCCCCTCTATGTCGCTGTCTCCGTGCGGCCACTCCACTGGGTAGTCGACCTCGGTTGCGTCACGTGTTCACTTCCGCGTCATCCGGCCAACCTACTCCATCTCCTCGGCTGGACCAGGGGCTTCGCCTCGCCGCATCGACTGTGCTACATCGCCACCTCGTCAAGTTGCAGCCACCTTGGAACCGGCTTGGGGGCTGGGACCTCGGATAGTCCGAGGACTATGCTCCATGTCCGACCGGTCGAAGATCAATGGGCGTCTTCGTCCCACCACACGCCCGGACCGTGTCGTCAATGCTGAGCACATTAACCAGCTAAGTTGTTTTCATGATTACTTTTAAAAAAAATTGTTCGGTTCCACCAAGCATTATATTTTTTGTTAAACAAAAAACTATGTTTGTTAAAAATGTTGTTAGTTAAAAACATTCCTTTTGCCCTAGTTATCTGGGGGCTCTTAAATTTACAGGAGCCATTTTATAATAAGTTCATTTTTAGTTGTTACAAAGTTTTTTTCTATTACTCCTTTTTCTAACTTGAGTGTGTGGTCAATAGCCATCGCCTGATTTCTCTCTAAAGCCGCTCAATTTTAGTTCGCTAAATTGGCCTGAGAAACACTCTGCCTTCAGGATAGGAGGTTGAAGCCAAAGGATGACCCACTTGAAGTAGATTGGATGTATCATGTTAAAGCACGACAGAAGCACATACTAATTTTAAGACCAATTTTAGATTGACACCACAAAACCTGATCTAATTTAGACGTAAAGTTTTTATGTGTGTTTTTTGGTTTTCCAAGCTTATGGCACATCTAACCTATTTGTGTGTCTCCAGCATAAGTCTCGCAGTACAACACCGGACACCTTTAAAACTTCGGCAATATCAACGAGGGCTGCAACTAGAGCCGAAACCACCAAAAGCCAAGGTACTCCATGGACTCCTCGGCAAAACGTTTTCGGATATTGCTTTATATGCATCGGTTTCGAATTGCGTTTTCGGTCAATAGTTGGGTTGCCTGGCTCCTATGATTGCCCCCTACGCTCCGCTTTGTTCGGCTAGGTGCACAAAGGGAGAACCACTGCGATTGTGCTTCCAGCTCGCATCGTTAAGGGTCTCAGTGGAGAAAGCTAAAAACTGACTGTCACAATAAGCGTAAACTGGTCAGCGATCCTATGAGTGTGTTAAACTATAAGATCGATGGAGGTCACCCCGTGTTAAACGACAGGCCGTTCATAACATTGGCCAAAGTGTTAACGGGGCGGCTTGACCTCGGCTGACGCTGAACACTAACTGGGGGCTAGTAACTGGCTACCCAACTTTAAGCTCCTATGACTAAGGGAAAACTATAAAGCCCGCATATCTGATTGCCTTGTTTCCGCTAACAAAACCGCCTCCGGGCATCGAGACATCAGTTAAGGGTTGTCTTGTTACTACAGAAGCACCCTGCATAGCATCTACAAAGGGGTAGAAGCCAACAATGGGCCACTTTCAAATGATAAACCGTGGCAACAGAGTCAAAATAAACATGTATCATCAGCGTTTGTATTCATTATACAATCGCTGCCTTCCGTAATTATCATTATAAAGCCATAAATATGCATCAATTTGACTTAAGATTTTGGCCAAACGGGGTTGCCTGGCTCCTGTGCTTACCCCTGCGTTCCCGATCATTCGGCTAGGCGGTAAAGGAAGCATCTCTGTGATTGTTACTACCGGGTCATCCGAGTTAGTACCTCAGACTGGGTGAAGCCGAAAGCTAGCCATCTTAAAGGTTATGATTGGTTGGCAACGATGGAAGTGAAAATTTAGGTTCACTTAGAACCACAGAGTTCGGGATCATGATCAGCATGACAACTCAAAGAAAGGAACTGATAGCGGGACTATTTTCTTTGGAAGATACTTCTTACGTCAAATAGTAATATAACATATCTCTCCGCGTACCTTTCTTTATAAAACCGCATGGCCGGATTTCCTTGTTTTCAATAAATCTTTGCCCTTATAATGGCTTTATAAAGTAGGAAAACACTCCTCAGCTACTGGCCGAGGAGGTTGAAGCTGATGGTTGGTCAACAAAGTTTGTACAATGCGGATCCGAGTACTAATGATGTAAAGTACTTTGGTACATAGAATCACTACACATAATAGACAAAGTTCATTTTACTTCAAGTCGTCTATACATATATTAACGAATGGTGGAGGAAGGAGATCCTGATGGCTCTGGTGACCAAATGACGGAGGAAGGATATCATGATGACGGCTCCGGTGACCGAATGGAGGAGGGAGCTATTGCAAAGTCCAGCGAGGTATATATATTAATTATGCCTGTGCTGACTGTTGGGGAACGTTGAAGAAAACAAAAATTTTCCTACGGTTTCACCAAGATCCATCTATGAGTTCATCTAGCAACGAGTGATCGGATGCATCTACATACCTTTGTAGATCGCGAGCGGAAGCGTTCAAAGAACGGGGATGAGGTAGTCGTACACGACGTGATCCAAATCACCGGAGATCCTAGCGCCGAACGGACGGCACCTCCGCGTTCAACACACGTACGATCAGCGTGACGTCTCCTCCTTCTTGATCCAGCAAGGGGGAAGGAGAGGTTGATGAAGATCCAGCAGCACGACAGCGTGGTGGTGGATGCAGGGCGTCACAGTAGCAGGGCTTCGCCTTATACTACGAGAGAGAGAGGTGTAGCAGGGGAGAGGGAGGCGCCAGGACTCAGCGTGCGGCTGCCCCCTCCCTCCCCCTCATATATATAGGCTCCCCTAGGGGGGCACCGGCCCTAGGAGATTGGATCTCCTAGGGGGGGCGGCGGCCAGGGCTGGAGTGCCCCCCAAGGCAAGGTGGGGCGCCCCCCCACCCCTAGGGTTTCAACCCTAGGCGCATGGGGTGGGCCTAGGGGGGCGCACCAGCCCACTATGGGCTGGTTCCCCTCCCCACTTTGGCCCATGGGGCCCTCCGGGATGGGTGGCCCCACCTGGTGGACCCCCGGGACCCTTCCGGTGGTCCCGGTACAATACCGGTGACCCCGAAACTTGTCCCGGTGGCCGAAACAACACTTCCTATATATAATTATTTATCTTCGGACCATTCCGAAACTCCTCGTGACGTCCGGGATCTCATCCGGGACTCCGAACAACATTCGGGTTACTGCATATACATATCTTCACAACCGTAGAGTCACCGAACCTTAAGTGTGTAGACCCTACGGGTTCGGGAGACAAGCAGACATGACCGAGACGACTCTCCGGTCAATAACCAACAGCGGGATCTGGATACCCATGTTGGCTCCCACATGCTCCACGATGATCTCATCGGATGAACCACGATGTCGAGGATTCAAGCAACCCCGTATGCAATTCCCTTTGTCAATCGGTATGTTACTTGCCCGAGATTCGATCGTCGGTATCCCAATACCTTGTTCAATCTCGTTACAGGCAAGTCACTTTACTCGTACCGTAATGCATGATCCCGTGACCAGACACTTGGTCACTTTGAGCTCATAATGATGATGCATTACCGAGTGGGCCCAGTGGTACCTCTCCGTCATACGGAGTGACAAATCCCAGTCTTGATCCGTGTCAACCCAACAGACACTTTCGGAGATACCCGTAGTCTACCTTTATAGTCACCCAGTTACGTTGTGACGTTTGGTATACCCAAAGCACTCCTACGGTATCCGGGAGTTACACGATCTCATGGTCTAAGGAAAGGATACTTGACATTGGAAAACTCTAGCAAACGAACTATACGATCTTATGCTATGTTTAGGATTGGGTCTTGTCCATCACATCATTCTCCTAATGATGTGATCTCGTTATCAATGACATCCAATGCCCATAGTCAGGAAACCATGACTATCTATTGATCAACGAGCTAGTCAACTAGAGGCTTGCTAGGGACATGTTGGTGTCTATTATTCACACATGTATTACGATTTCCGGATAACACAATTATAGCATGAATAAAGACAATTATCACGAACAAGGAAATATAATAATAATGCTTTTATTATTGCCTCTAGGGCATATTTCCAACAGTCTCCCACTTGCACTAGAGTCAATAATCTAGTTACATTGTGATGAATCGAACACCCATGGAATTCTGGTGTTGATCATGTTTTGCTCTAGGGAGAGGTTTAGTCAACGGATCTGCTACATTCAGGTCCGTATGTACTTTACAAATATCTATGTCTCCATCTTGAACATTTTCACGAATGGAGTTGAAGCGACGCTTGATGTGCCTGGTCTTCTTGTGAAACCTGGGATCCTTGGCAAGTGCAATAGCTCCAGTGTTGTCACAGAAGAGTTTGATTAGCCCCGACGCATTGGGTATGACTCCGAGGTCGGTGATGAACTCCTTCACCCAAATTGCTTCATGCGCTGCCTCTGAGGCTGCCATGTACTCCGCTTCACATGTAGATCCCGCCACGACGCTTTGCTTGTAACTGCACCAGCTTACTGCCCCACCATTCAAAATATACACGTATCCGGTTTGTGACTTAGAGTCATCCAAATCTGTGTCGAAGCTAGCGTCGACGTAACCCTTTACGACGAGCTCTTCGTCACCTCCATAAACGAGAAACATTTCCTTAGTCCTTTTCAGGTACTTCGGGATATTCTTGACCGCTGTCCAGTGTTCCTTGCCGGGATTACTTTGGTACCTTCCTACCAAACTTACGGCAAGGTTTACATCAGGTCTGGTACACAGCATGGCATACATAATAGAACCTATGGCTGAGGCATAGGGGATGACACTCATCTCTTCTACCGTGGTCGGACATTGAGCTGAGCTCAATTTCACACCTTGTAACACAGGTAAGAACCCCTTCTTAGATTGATCCATATTGAACTTTTTCAATATCTTATCAAGGTACGTGCTTTGTGAAAGACCTATGAGGCGTCTCGATCTATCTCTATAGATCTTGATGCCTAATATATAAGCAGCTTCTCCAAGGTCCTTCATTGAAAAACTCTTATTCAAGTAGGCCCTAATGTTGTCCAAGAGTTCTATATCATTTCCCATCAAAAGTATGTCATCTACATATAGTATGAGAAATGCTACAGAGCTCCCACTCACTTTCTTGTAAACGCAGGCTTCTCCATAAGTCTGCGTAAACCCAAACGCTTTGATCATCTCATCAAAGCGAATGTTCCAACTCCGAGATGCTTGCACCAGCCCATAAATCGAGCGTTGGAGCTTGCACACCTTGTCAGCATTCTTAGGATCGACAAAACCTTCCGGCTGCATCATATACAATTCTTCCTTAAGGAAACCATTAAGGAATGCCGTTTTGACGTCCATTTGCCATATCTCATAATCGTAGAATGCGGCAACTGCTAACATGATTCGGACGGACTTTAGCTTCGCTACCGATGAGAAAGTCTCATCGTAGTCAACCCCTTGAACTTGTCGATAACCCTTAGCGACAAGCCGAGCTTTATAGATGGTCACATTACCATCCGCGTCTGTCTTCTTCTTAAAGATCCATTTATTTTCTATGGCTTGCCGCTCAACGGGCAAGTCAATCAAAGTCCATACTTCGTTTTCATACATGGATCCTATCTCGGATTTCATGGCTTCCAGCCATTTGTCGGAATCCGGGCCCGCCATCGCTTCTTCATAGTTCAAAGGTTCACCGTTGTCTAACAACATGATTTCAAAGACAGGGTTGCCGTACCACTCTGGTGCAGAACATGTCCTTGTGGACCTATGAATTTCAGCAGGAGCTTGATCAGAAGTATCTTGATCATCATCATTAACTTCCTCTCTAGTCGGTGCAGGCACCTCAGGAACATTTTCTTGAGTTGCGCCATTTTCCGGTTCAATAGGTAATACTTCATCAAGTTCTACTTTCCTCCCACTTACTTCTTTCGAGAGAAACTCTTTCTCTAGAAAGGATCCATTCTTGGCAACAAAGATCTTGCCTTCGGATCTGAGGTAGAAGGTATACCCAATAGTTTCTTTAGGGTATCCTATGAAGACGCATTTTTCTGACTTGGGTTCGAGCTTTTCAGGTTGAAGTTTCTTGACATAAGCATCGCATCCCCAAACTTTTAGAAACGACAACTTAGGTTTCTTCCCAAACCATAATTCATACGGTGTCGTCTCAACAGATTTCGACGGAGCCCTGTTTAAAGTGAATGCGGCAGTCTCTAAAGCATAGCCCCAAAAAGATAGCGGTAAATCGGTAAGAGACATCATAGATCGCACCATATCTAATAGAGTGCGATTACGACGTTCGGACACACCATTACGCTGAGGTGTTCCAGGCGGCGTGAGTTGTGAAACTATTCCACATTTTCTTAAGTGTGTGCCAAATTCGTGACTCAAATATTCTCCTCCACGATCTGATCGTAGAAACTTGATTTTTTTGTCACGTTGATTTTCAACCTCACTCTGAAATTCCTTGAACTTTTCAAAGGTCTCAGACTTGTGTTTCATTAAGTAGATATACCCATATCTACTCAAGTCATCAGTGAGGGTGAGAACATAACGATAGCCACCGCGAGCCTCAACACTCATTGGACCGCACACATCAGTATGTATGATTTCCAATAAGTTGGTTGCTCGCTCCATTGTTCCTGAGAATGGAGTCTTGGTCATTTTACCCATGAGGCATGGTTCGCACGTGTCAAATGATTCATAATCAAGAGACTCTAAAAGTCCATCTGCATGGAGCTTCTTCATGCGTTTGACACCTATGTGACCAAGGCGGCAATGCCACAAGTATGTGGGACTATCATTATCAACCTTACATCTTTTGGTATTCACACTATGAACATGTGTAGCATTACGCTCGAGATTCACTAAGAATAAACCATTCACCATCGGAGCATGACCATAAAACATATCTCTCATATAAATAGAACAACCATTATTCTCGGATTTAAATGAGTAGCCATCTCGAATTAAACGAGATCCCGATACAATGTTCATGCTCAAAGCTGGCACTAAATAACAATTATTGAGGTTTAAAACTAATCCCGTAGGTAAATGAAGAGGTAGAGTGCCGACGGCGATCACATCGACCTTGGAACCATTCCCGACGCGCATCGTCACCTCGTCCTTCGCCAGTCTTCGCTTATTCCGCAGCTCCTGCTTTGAGTTACAAATGTGAGCAACTGCACCGGTATCAAATACCCAAGAGCTACTACGAGTACTGGTAAGGTACACATCAATTACATGTATATCACATATACCTTTTGTTTTGCTGGCCTTCTTGTCCGCTAAGTATTTGGGGTAATTCCGCTTCCAGTGACCACTTCCCTTGCCATAAAAGCACTCAGTCTCGGGCTTGGGTCCATTTCTTTTGCTTCTTCCCGGCAGCTTGCTTGCCGGGCGCGGCAACTTCCTTGCCGTCCTTCTTGAAGTTCTTTTTGCCCTTGCCCTTCTTGAACTTAGTGGTTTTATTCACCATCAACACTTGATGTTCCTTCTTGACTTCTACCTCTGCTGATTTCAGCATAGCAAATACTTCAGGAATGGTCTTTTCCATCCCCTGCATATTGAAGTTCATCACAAAGCTCTTGTAGCTTGGTGGAAGTGACTGGAGGATTCTGTCAATGACCGCGTCGTCTGGGAGATTAACTCCCAGCTGAGTCAAGCGGTTATGTAACCCAGACATAGTGAGTATGTGCTCACTGATAGAACTATTTTCCTCCATCTTACAGCTGAAGAATTTGTCGGAGACTTCATATCTCTCGACCCGGGCATGAGCTTGGAAAACCATTTTCAGCTCTTCGAACATCTCATATTCTCCGTGTCTCTCAAAACGCTTTTGGAGCCCCGGCTCTAAGATGTAAAGCATGCCGCACTGAACGAGGGAGTAGTCATCGGTACATGCCTTCCAAGCGTTCATAACGTCTTGTTCTGCAGGGAGAACAGGTGCGTCACCCAGTGGTGCTTGTAGGACATAATCTTTCTTGGCAGCTATGAGGATGATCCTCAGGTTCCAGACCCAGTCCGTGTAGTTGCTGCCATCGTCTTTCAGCTTGGTTTTCTCTAGGAACGCGTTGAAGTTGAGCACTACGTTGGCCATTTGATCTACAAGACATATTGTAAATATTTTAGACTAAGTTCATGATAATTAAGTTCATCTAATCAAATTATTTAATGAACTCCCACTTAGATAGATATCCCTCTTCTAGTCATCTAAGTATAACATGATCCGAGTCAACTAGGCCGTGTCCGATCATCACGTGAGACAGACCAGTCAACATCGGTGAACATCTTCATGTTGATCGTATCTTCTATACGACTCATGCTCGACCTTTCGGTCTTCTGTGTCCCGAGGCCATGTCTGTACATGCTAGGCTCGTCAAGTCAACCTAAGTGTTTGCATGTGTAAATCTGTCTTACACTCGTTGTATGTGAACGTTAGAATCTATCACACCCGATTATCACGTGGTGCTTCGAAACAACAAACTGTCGCAATGGTGCACAGTTAGGGGGAACACTTTCTTGAAATTATTATGAGGGATCATCTTAGTTACCACCGTCGTTCTAAGTAAACAAGATGCAAAACATGATAAACATCACATGCAATCAAATAATAATAGTGACATGATATGGCCAATATCACATAGCTCCTTTGATCTCCATCTTGGGGCTCCATGATCATCTTGTCACCGGCTTGACACCATGATCTCCATCATCGTGTCTCCATGAAGTTGCTCGCCAACTATTACTTCTACTACTATGGCTAACGCGTTTAGCAATAAAGTAAAGTAATTTACATGGCGTTTCTCAATGACACGCAGGTCATACAAAAAATAAAGACAACTCCTATGGCTCCTGCCGGTTGTCATACTCATCGACATGCAAGTCGTGATTCCTATTACAATAGCATGAACATCTCATACATCACATATATATCATTCATCATTCATCACAACTTTGGCCATATCATATCACAAAGCACTTGCTGCAAAAACAAGTTAGACATCCTCTAATTGTTGTTGCAAGTTTTACGTGGCTGAATTAGGGTTCTAGCAAGAACGTTTTCTTACCTACGTGAAAGCCACAACGTGATTTGTCAACTTCTATTTACCCTTCATAAGGACCCTTTTCATCGAATCCGCTCGAACTAAAGTGGGAGAGACAGACACCCGCCAGCCACCTTATGCAACTAGTGCATGTTAGTCGGTGGAACCGGTCTCACGTAAGCGTACGTGTAAGGTTGGTCCGGGCCGCTTCATCCCACAATACCACTGAAGCAAGATACGACTATTAGCGGCAAGAAAGTTGACAACATCTACGCCCACAACAAATTGTTTTCTACTCGTGCAAGAAGAACTACGCATAGACCTAGCTCATGATGCCACTGTTGGGGAACGTTGCAGAAAACAAAAATTTTCCTACGGTTTCACCAAGATCCATCTATGAGTTCATCTAGCAACGAGTGATCAGATGCATCTACATACCTTTGTAGATCGCGAGCGGAAGCGTTCAAAGAACGGGGATGAGGTAGTCGTACACGACGTGATCCAAATCACCGGAGATCCTAGCGCCGAACGGACGGCACCTCCGCGTTCAACACACGTACGATCAGCATGACGTCTCCTCCTTCTTGATCCAGCAAGGGGGAAGGAGAGGTTGATGAAGATCCAGCAGCACGACGGCGTTGTGGTGGATGCAGGGCGTCACAGTAGCAGGGCTTCGCCTTATACTACGAGAGAGAGAGGTGTAGCAGGGGAGAGGGAGGCACCAGGACTCAGGGTGCGGCTGCCCCCTCCCTCCCCCTCATATATATAGGCTCCCCTAGGGGGGCGCCGGCCCTAGGAGATTGGATCTCCTACGGGGGCGGCAGCCAGGGCTGGAGTGGCCCCCAAGGCAAGGTGGGGCGCCCCCCCACCCCTAGGGTTTCAACCCTAGGCGCATGGGGTGGGCCTAGGGGAGCGCACCAGCCCACTATGGGCTGGTTCCCCTCCCAACTTTGGCCCATGGGGCCCTCCGGGATGGGTGGCCCCACCCGGTGGACCCCCGGGACCCTTCCGGTGGTCCCGGTACAATACCGGTGACCCCGAAACTTGTCCCGATGGCCGAAACAGCACTTCCTATATATAATTCTTTACCTCCGGACCATTACGAAACTCCTCGTGACGTCCGGGATCTCATCCGGGACTCCGAACAACATTCGGGTTACTGCATATACATATCTTCACAACCCTAGCGTCACCGAACCTTAAGTGTGTAGACCCTACGGGTTCGGGAGACAAGCAGACATGACCGAGACGACTCTCCGTTCAATAACCAACAGCGGGATCTGGATACCCATGTTGGCTCCCACATGCTCCATGATGATCTCATCGGATGAACCACGATGTCGAGGATTCAAGCAACCCCGTATGTAATTCCCTTTGTCAATCGGTATGTTACTTGCCCGAGATTCGATCGGCGGTATCCCAATACCTTGTTCAATCTCGTTACAGGCAAGTCACTTTACTCGTACCGTAATGCATGATCCCGTGACCAGACACTTGGTCACTTTGAGCTCATAATGATGATGCATTACTGAGTGGGCCCAGTGGTACCTCTCCGTCATACGGAGTGACAAATCCCAGTCTTGATCCGTGTCAACCCAACAGACACTTTCGGAGATACCCGTAGTCTACCTTTATAGTCACCCAGTTACGTTGTGACGTTTGGTATACCCAAAGCACTCCTACGGTATCCGGGAGTTACATGATCTCATGGTCTAAGGAAAGGATACTTGACATTGGAAAACTCTAGCAAACGAACTATACGATCTTATGCTATGTTTAGGATTGGGTCTTGTCCATCACATCATTCTCCTAATGATGTGATCTCGTTATCAATGACATCCAATGCCCATAGTCAGGAAACCATGACTATCTATTGATCAACGAGCTAGTCAACTAGAGGCTTACTAGGGACATGTTGGTGTCTATTATTCACACATGTATTACAATTTCCGGATAACACAATTATAGCATGAATAAAGACAATTATCACGAACAAGGAAATATAATAATAATGCTTTTATTATTGCCTCTAGGGCATATTTCCAACACTGACTTGATGCATTAATTGTTTTGGTATATACATATATTAATGCTTCTTTCTTCTTTCAGCCCTCCGGATCGAGCCAAACTTCCATAAGGAGACGAAGCCCGAAGAAAAGGTTGCGCCAGGAAGAAAGGTTCATGATCATAGAAGTCGCGAACGATGGCCAACCGATTTCTCCCAAGAAGACCAAGGACACATTTGTACATAAGTGCAGAGTTCTTGTTAGGGAAAGTGTCCCGATCAGCGTCCAGCAATGGAATAAGAATAAGGACCCTGAAGTTTCTTATGTCTAGGATAGAAAGAAAGATGATCTTTGGACCTCGCTGATGACAAATTTCAGCCTACCGCCAAAGGAGGATCCGAATAACCCAGTTATAGAGCGAAAGGTCAAGGCGTTTGCTCTTAAGAAGATGACAGATCTATTCAGGAACTGGAAGAAAGAGTTGAACCTAAAGTTTGTCAAGAAAGATGAGACTCCAGAATTCATCGGTCGATATGAGAAGATAAGAGATCACTGGCCCGCATTTGTGGCCTACAAGAAATCAGAGAAGGGTATGAAAAGGTCACTGACAAATAAGAAAAATGCTGCAAAGAAGAAGTATCTACGGCAAAGCCCGGCCGTTGTGGGACAAAGCCGGGCAAGACCTGCTTGCTAAAGGGGTCTAACCAGCGACATTGAACTGGCCAGATCGTTCAAGGACTTGGTTCTTCGGGGTTGGGGGAACTTTGGACCCAGAAAGAGGGGAGTGTGTTTGGACGGACGAGCAACTTTCAATACCCATCCGGAAGCTTCAGAAATATATCAAGGCAACGCACGAAGGGACGTTCATCCTGATAGAGAGAAGGACGAGCTGACAAAGGCCCTCGGGAATCCTGAGCACCCTGGATAAACACACGGCACTCCAGGCTCCGTTCCGTGGGTGCATGGGTTTCCCGACAGCGGTGGTTACAGAAGCAGAGAGAGAGAAAGAGGGAAGCGGAAGCAATAGAAATGCAGAGGATCAGTGCAAAGTTAGCAAAACTGGAGGAACTTGAGAGCCAGCGAGCTACCGGCCAACCATCTCAGCGGCACGAAGATCCTTGCTTTGACGCTTCCCCAGAAGCTACCCCACCATCTTAGTGGAGAAGCAGTGTGGCTTCCACGGAGCTCGTTCAGCCTGATTTCATGGCTCCTCGCTACCCCGTGGATAGTATCACGGAGGCTGAACATTGCGAGCTAATGACGAAATGCCAGAACCTGACCTTGAAGGCGGCCGTCGGCTCTGTTGCTCCTCCTCCAGCTGAGGCAACTTTTCATTGTCGTCCGATTCCACATGGCTATGCTGTGGTGATGGTGGATGAAATAATGGAGGGATTTGAGGAGCTGGAGCTTGACTACCCTACAGGTGAAGGGGAGAATCATCTGGTTTATTCTTTAAGGAGTACCTGTCTATGGAGGAAGGAGTACATCAAGCTTGCAAACTAGACGCCTCCTCCTCCTCCTCCTCCTCCGTCGCGTCAAGGCACTCCGCCTCCTCCTCCTCCTTCTCCAGCGAGTGATCAGGGCACTCCGCCTCCTCCTCCGCCTCCTCCGGCGCGTAAAGGAACTCCGCCTCGTCCTCCGCCACATCCGGCGTGTCGGAGCACTCCGCCTCCTCCGGCGTGTCAGCGGACTCCGCCGTGCCAGCAACGGCGGAAGAGAGACGCCGCCGCTCCGGCGGCTAGTAGTACAAGAGGCGGGAAGAAATTCAGATTTGGTCCAAAAAGCGTGAAGCCTCTTCCAAAGTTACCATATGAGAGGACTGACGAGGAAACCGATGAAACATGGAAGCCGAAGTGCAGGCCCATTTGGCACAGAAACCTCCACCTCCGAAGGAAACGGTAGATCCGGTGAAAGCGAATCGCACTGTGGATGCCCTGAAGCGACCACCACCGCCTCCGCCGGAATCCAACTATAACCGCTGTATTGCAAAGACATACGATGAAGCACGGCGGTCGGGAAGTACTTTCAGTGATGCAAGATTAGCAGAACGAAGAAGTGGGAAAACAATTCCCCAGCTCGGCGAACAGGCGAAGCAATCGTGCCCCCCGCTCAAGGTGTCTAGCGATATTGTCGGTAATCATCTGGGGCTAGTGCCCGGTATCAATCTTGGTGATCACCTGAGAGATGATGTACAATTTGAAATGTTAGAGGTAATACAGATCTTCAGATATGAGCACGGGAAGCCTCTCGTCAAACCCGATCCTCCTCCTCTAACAACGATGATGCGAAGATTGCATGACTGGTACATGGATACCTGCAGGAAGTCTGGGGCCAACAGTATGATGGTGAGAATTAAAGATGAGCACGAACTCATTGGAGTTGAGTTGCTGCCTATTGAATTTGTGGAGTTATTTCAGTTATTCAATCAAGACACCCTCGACAAACAACTCATGACTTGCTACTGTCTGTAAGTATTACTTCTGTAATTAAGTATCTATAGCTCAGCTCGTTCATTGCATGTATATATAATTATCCTCACTATATTATGCAGGCTGAAGATCGTCGAATGCAAAAAAGAACAAATTATCCTCACTATAAAAAAGAGAGAGTCAAAGATACTGAGGACAACTTGCTACAATCGTTCCTTCGACATCAAAACAAAGGGAAAATACTCTTTCCTTACAACTTCAAGTGAGTCTTACTGTCTTGTGCATATTCGGTTTCGCTTACTCGAGGTTATAGTAATGTAATTGATGAGTTATGCGTGCGTAGCTTCCACTTTATTCTACTGGAGATTAAGCTTGGCGGGGGAGTAGTAAATATCTTAGACTCGAGACGTAAAGATCCCCAGGATTATGCGGACATGACTGTAATGCTCTAGAAGTAATTTCAATCATTACCATACCATATCAGCAACTTTTGTTCATTTCCTAATATCAAGTAATCATTTTCTTTGCCTGGCAGGGTTTGGAAACGGTTCACCGGAATGGTTCCGGGTCTGCAGAAGGAGCTGCGATTTACACACCCCAATGTAAGTAGTACTAGCTACTTCTGCGCATCTCTCATTGATTCTAGTTTCATCAACACCATTTATCATGCTTGATTATCAGTTCGATTGAACTCTATTTCTCGTAAAGTGCTTGTGGCAGGAAGGCAGGAATAATTTATGTGGATACTGCGTTTGTGAGTTCATTCGCCACTCAAGCTCTGAGCGGGGCATGTCTGACAAATAATTTGAAGTACGTAAACAAACAATATTATTTTATTACCATCAATTGTGTTGAGTTTCATTCATATATATGTATTTACCCCCTTCTTTAAATTAGATGCGATAGATGCGGGATGAACTCCTACCACATGATCGCATATGAGCAGTTCAAGAGAAATTGGCGGGATTCTTTCTTGAGCACGTCATACATAAAGACGGAGAATGCCATGTGGAAATTGAAAAGGATTTTAGATGTTAGGGATTGCAAGAGATGTTATATTGTATATATGTAGTAGCGTCGGATAGATATACGGAAACTTATTGTTCGACCAATCCCAGAGAAAGAGAGGACACTTCTCTCTGTATTTGTTCATGATGATCTTGTGTAATTAATGGTTACTTCATTTGCTTACTAGCTAGCGTGTCGAGTTCTCTTTATATGTATAGTAGCTAGCATCGACCAAGCACAGAGAAAGAGAGGTCACTTCTCTCTATTAGCTAGCTAACAAAATATGAAACCCCTAAATTAACCCTCCAAAACCCCTAAACTGTTGGAAATATGCCCTAGAGGCAATAATAAAATAGTTATTATTATATTTCTTTGTTCATGATAATTGTCTATTGTTCATGCTATAATTGTGTTATCCGGAAATCGTAATACATGTGTGAACACATAGACCACAACACGTCCCTAGTGAGCCTCTAGTTGACTAGCTCGTTGATCAAAAGATAGTCATGGTTTCCTGACTATGGACATTGGATGTCATTGATAACGGGATCACATCATTAGGAGAATGATGTGATGGACAAGACCCAATCCTAAGCTTAGCTCAAAGATCGTGTAGTTCATTTGCTGTAGCTTTTCTGAATGTCAAGTATCATTTCCTTAGACCATGAGATTGTGCAACTCCCGGATACCGTAGGAGTGCTTTGGGTATGCCAAACGTCACAACGTAACTGGGTGACTATAAAGGTACATTACAGGTATCTCCAAAAGTGTCTGTTGGGTTGGCACGAATCGAGACTGGGATTTGTCACTCCGTATGACGGAGAGGTATCTCTGGGCCCACTCGGTAATGCATGATTATAATGAGCTCAATGTGATCAAGTGGTTGATCACGGGATCATGCATTACGGTACGAGTAAAGTGACTTGCCGGTAACGAGACTGAACAAGGTATTGGGATACCGACGATCGAGTCTCGGGCAAGTAACATACCGATTGAAAAAGGGAATTGTATATGGATTGATTGAATCCTCGACATCGTGGTTCATCCGATGAGATCATCGTGGAGCATGTGGGAGCCAACATGGGTATCCAGATCCCGATGTTGGTTATTGACCGGAGAGTCATCTCGGTCATGTCTGCATGTCTCCCGAACCCGTAGGGTCTACACACTTAAGGTTCAGTGACGCTAGGGTTGTTAGGAAGACTTGTATGTGATTACCGAATGTTTTTTGGAGTCCCGGATGAGATCCCAGACGTCATGAGGAGTTCCGGAATGGTCCGGAGGTAAAGATTTATATATGGGAAGTTGTCATATGGTCACCGGAAAGTTTCGGGGGCATATCAGTATTGTACCGAGGCCACCGGAGGGGTTCCGGGGGTCCACCGGGAGGGTCCACCTCTTCCGGAGGGCCTTATGGGCTGTATGGAGAAGGGAACCAGCCCAAGTGGGCTGGGGCACCACACCCCCTAGGGCCCATGCGCCTAGGGTTGGGGGAAACCCTAAGGGGGGCCCCCCTTGCTCGGGGGGCAAGCCCACCTCCCGTTGTCCGCCGCCCCCCCTCTAAATCTCATCTAGAGGGGGCCGTGCTCATTCCCCTTTACCCTATAAATAGAGGGATGAGGGGAGGGCTGCAGACAACATCCAAGGCGCAGCCCCTCCCCTCCCCAATACCTCTCCTCCTCCATAAGAGCTTGGCGAAGCCCTGCCGGAGTACTGCAGCTTCATCACCACCACGCCGTCGTGCTGCTGTTGGAGCCCTCTTCCTCAACCTCCCCCTCCTCCTTGCTGGATCAAGGCGCGGGAGACGTCCTCGCTCCGTACATGTGTTGAACCCGGAGGTGCCGTCCGTTCGGCACTAGGATCTTCGATGATTTGGATCACGTCGAGTACGACTCCATCAACCCCGTTCTCTTGAACGCTTCCGCTCGTGATCTACAAGGGTATGTAGATGCACTCCTCTCTCCCTCGTTGCTAGATGACTCCATAGATTGATCTTGGTGATGCGTATAAAATTTTAAAATTCTGCTACGTTCCCCAACAGTGGTATCAGAGTCAGGTTTATGCGTAGTTACTATGCACGAGTAGAACACAAAGTAATTGTGGGCGTTGATATTGTCAATTATCTTGCCGTTACTAGTCTTATCTTGATTCGGCGGCATCGTGGGATGAAGCGGCCTGGACCAACCTTACACGTACGCTTACGTGAGACCGGTTCCACCGACTGACATGCACTAGTTGCATAAGGTGGCTGGCGGGTGTCTGTCTCTCCCACTTTAGTCGGATCGGATTCGATGAACAGGGTCCTTATGGAGGGTAAATAGAAATTGGCAATTCACGTTGTGGTTTTGGCATAGGTAAGAAACGTTCTTGCTAGAAACCTATAACAGCCACGTAAAAACTTGCAACAACAATTAGAGGACGTCTAACTTGTTTTTGCAGCAAGTGTTTTGTGATGTGATATGGCCAAAGGATGTGATGAATGATATATGTATGTATGAGATGATCATGTTCTTGTAATAGGAATCACGACTTGCATGTTGATGAGTATGACAACCGGCAGGAGCCATAGGAGTTGTCTTTATTTATTTATGACCTATGTGTCAACATAAACGTCATGTAATTACTTTACTTTATTGCTAAAGCGTTAGCCATAGTAGTAGAAGTAATAGTTGACGTGACAACTTCAAGAAGACACGATGATGGAGATCATGATGATGGAGATCATGGTGTCATGCCGGTGACAATGATGATCATGGAGCCCCGAAGATGGAGATCAAAGGAGCAAATGATATTGGCCATATCATGTCACTATTTGATTGCATGTGATGTTTATCATGTTTTACATCTTATTTGCTTAGAACGACGGTAGCTTAAATAAGATGATCCCTCGTAAAATTTCAAGAAAGTGTTCCCACTAACTGTGCACCGTTGCGAAGGTTCGTTGTTTCGAAGCACCACGTGATGATCGGGTGTGATAGATTATAACGTTCGAATACAACGGGTGTAAGCCAGATTTACACACGCAATACACTTAGGTTGACTTGATGAGCCTAGCATGTACAGACATGACCTTGGAACACAGAAGACCGAAAGGTCGATCATGAGTCGTATAGAAGATACGATCAACATGAAGATGTTCACCGATGTTGACTAGTCCGTCTCACGTGATGATCGGACATGGCCTACTTAACTCGGATCATGTTATACTTAGATGACTGGAGGGATGTCTATCTGAGTGGGAGTTCATTGAATAATTTGATTAGATGAACTTAGTTATCATGAACTTAGTCTAAAATCTTTACAATATGTCTTGTAGATAAAATGGCCAACGTTGTCCTCAACTTCAACGCGTTCCTAGAGAAAACCAAGCTGAAAGACGATGGCAGCAACTATACGGACTGGGTCCGGAACCTGAGGATCATCCTCATAGCTGCCAAGAAAGATTATGTCCTAGAAGCACCGCTAGGTGACGCACCCGTCCCACAGAACCAAGACGTTTGGAACGCTTGGCAGACACGTGCTGATGATTACTCCCTCATTCAGTGAGGCATGCTTTACAGCTTAGAACCGGGCCTCCAAAAGCGTTTTGAGCGATACGGAGCATATGAGATGTTCGAAGAGCTGAAAATGGTTTTCCAAGCTCATGCCCGGGTCGAGAGGTATGAAGTCTCCGACAAGTTCTTCAGCTGTAAGATGGAGGAAAATAGTTCTGTTAGTGAGCACATACTCAGAATATCTAGGTTGCATAACCGCTTGACTCAGCTGGGAGTTAATCTCCCGGATGACGCAGTCATTGACAGAATCCTTCAGTTACTTCCACTGAGCTACAAGAGCTTTGTGATGAACTTCAATATGCAGGGGATGGAAAAGACCATTCCTGAGGTATATTCAATGCTGAAATCAGCAGAGGTAGAAGTCAAAAAGGAACATCAAGTGTTGATGGTGAATAAAACCACTAAGTTCAAGAAAGGCAAGGGTAAGAAGAACTTCAAGAAGGACGGCAAGGGAGTTGCCACGCCCGGTAAGCAAGCTGCTGGGAAGAAGCCAAAGAATGGACCCAAGCCCGAGACTGAGTGCTTTCATTGCAAGGGAAGTGGTCACTGGAAGCGGAACTGCCCCAAATACTTAGCGGACAAGAAGGCCGGCATCACGAAAGGTACATGTGATATACATGTAATTTATGTGTACCTTACCAGTACTCGTACTAGCTCCTGGGTATTTGATACCGGTGCGGTTGCTCACATTTGTAACTCAAAGCAGGAGCTGCGGAATAAGCGGAGACTAGCGAAGGACAAGGTGACGATGCGCGTCGGGAATGGTTCCAAGGTTGATGTGATCGCCGTCGGCACGCTACCTCTACATTTACCCACGGGATTAGTTTTAAACCTCAATAATTGTTATTTAGTGCCAGCTTTGAGCATGAACATTATATCAGGATCTCGTTTAATATGAGATGGCTACTCATTTAAATCCGAGAATAATGGTTGTTCTATTTATATGAGAGATATGTTTTATGGTCATGCTCCGATGGTGAATGGTTTATTCTTAATGAATCTCGAGCGTAATGCTACACATATTCATGGTGTGAATACCAAAAGATGTAAGGTTGATAATGATAGTCCCACATACTTGTGGCACTGCCGCCTTGGTCACATAGGTGTCAAACGCATGAAGAAGCTCCGTAAAGATGGACTTTTAGAGTCTCTTGATTATGAATCATTTGACACGTGCGAACCATGCCTCATGGGTAAAATGACCAAGACTCCATTCTCAGGAACAATGGAGCGAGCAACCAACTTATTGAAAATCATACATACTGATGTGTGCGGTCCAATGAGTGTTGAGGCTCGCGGTGGCTATCGTTATGTTCTCACCCTCACTGATGACTTGAGTAGATATGGGTATGTCTACTTAATGAAACACAAGTATGAGACCTTTGAAAAGTTCAAGGAATGTCAAAGTGAGGTTGAGAATCAACGTGACAGGAAAATCAAGTTCTTGCGATCAGATCATGGGGGAGAATACTAGAGTCACGAATTTGGCACACACTTAAGAAAATGTGGAATAGTTTCACAACTCACGCCGCTTGGAACACCTTAGCGTAATGGTGTGTCCGAACGTCGTAATCGCACTCTATTAGATATGGTGCGATCTATGATGTCTCTTACCGATTTACCGTTATCATTTTGGGGCTATGCTTTAGAGACTACCGCATTCACTTTAAATAGGGCTCCGTCGAAATCCGTTGAGATGACACCGTATGAATTATGGTTTGGGAAGAAACCTAAGCTGTCGTTTCTAAAAGTTTGGGGATGCGATGCTTATGTCAAGAAACTTCAACCTGAAAAGCTCGAACCCAAATCGGAAAAATGCGTCTTCATAGGATACCCTAAAGAAACTATTGGGTATACCTTCTACCTCAGATCCGAGGGCAAGATCTTTGTTGCCAAGAATGGGTCCTTTCTAGAGAAAGAGTTTCTCTCGAAAGAAATAAGTGAGAGGAAGGTAGAACTTGATGAAGTATTACCTCTTGAACCGGTAAGTGGCGCAGCTTAAGAAAATGTTCCTGAGGTGCTTGCACCGACTAGAGAGGAAGTTGATGATGATGATCACGAAACTTCAGATCAAGTTTCTACTGAACTTCGTAGGTCCACAAGGACACGTTCCGCACCAGAGTGGTATGGTAACCCTGTCTTAGAAATCATGTTGTTAGACAACGGTGAACCTTCGAACTATGAAGAAGCGATGGCGGGCCCGGATTCCAACAAATGGCTGGAAGCCATGAAATCTGAGATAGGATCCATGTATGAAAACGAATTATGGACTTTGACTGACTTGCCCGATGATCGGCGAGCCATAGAAAATAAATAGATCTTTAAGAAGAAGACAGACGAGGATGGTAATGTGACCATCTATAAAGCTCGGCTTGTCGCTAAGGGTTATCGACAAGTTCAAGGGGTTGACTACGATGAGACTTTCTCACCTGTAGCGAAGCTGAAGTCCGTCCGAATCATGTTAGCAATTTCCGCATTCTATGTTATGAGATATGGCAAATGGACGTCAAAACGGCATTCCTTAATGGTTTCCTTAAGGAAGAATTGTATATGATGCAGCCGGAAGGTTTTGTCGATCCTAAGAATGCTGACAAGGTGTGCAAGCTCCAAGCTCGATTTATGGCCTGGTGCAAGCATCTCGGAGTTGGAACATTCTTTTTGATGAGATGATCAAAGCATTTGGGTTTATGCAGACTTATGGAGAAGCCTACATTTACAAGAAAGTGAGTGGGAGCTCTGTAGCATTTCTCATATTGTATGTGGATGACATACTGTTGATGTGAAATGATATAGAATTCTTGGAAAGCATAAAGGCCTACTTGAACAAGTATTTTTCAATGAAGGACCTTGGAGAAGCTTCTTATATATTAGGCATCAAGATCTATAGAGATAGATCGAGACGCCTCATTGGTCTTTCACAGAGTACGTACCTTGACAAGATATTGAAGAAGTTCAAAATGGATCAGTCAAAGAAGGGGTTCTTGCCTGTATTGCAAGGTACGAGATTGAGCATGGCTCAATGCCCGACCACGGCAGAAGATAGAGAAAAGATGAGTTTCGTCCCCAATGCCTCGGCCATAGGGTCTATCATGTATGCTATGCTGTGTACCAGACCTGATGTAAACCTTGCCGTGAGTTTGGTAGGAAGGTACCAAAGTAATTCCGGCATGGAACACTGGACAGCGGTCAAGAATATCCTAAAGTACCTGAAAAGGACTAAGGAAATGTTTCTCGTTTATGGAGGTGACGAAGAGCTCATCGTAAAGGGTTACGTCGATGCTAGCTTTGACACAGATCTGAATGACTCTAAGTCACAAATCGGATACGTGTATATTTTGAATGGTGGGGCAGTAAGCTGGTGCAGTTGCAAGCAAAGCGTTGTGGCGGGATCTACATGTGAAGCGGAGTACATGGCAGCCTCGGAGGCAGCACACGAAGCAGTCTGGGTGAAGGAGTTCATTACCGACCTAGGAGTCATACCCAATGCATCGGGCCCGATGACTCTCTTCTGTGACAACACTGGAGCTATTGCCCTTGCCAAGGAGCCCAGATTTCACAGGAAGACCAGGCATATCAAGCATCGCTTCAACTCCATTCGTGAAAGTGTTCAAAATGGAGACATAGAGATTTGTAAAGTACATACGGACCTGAATGTTGCAGATCCGTTGACTAAACCTCTCCCTAGAGCAAAACATGATCAACACCAGAACTGCATGGGTGTTCGATTCATCACAATGTAACTAGAATATTGACTCTAGTGCAAGTGGGAGACTGTTGGAAATATGCCCTAGAGGCAATAATAAAATAGTTATTATTATATTTCTTTGTTCATGATAATTGTCTATTGTTCATGCTATAATTGTGTTATCCGGAAATCGTAATACATGTGTGAACACATAGACCACAACACCTCCCTAGTGAGACTCTAGTTGACTAGCTCGTTGATCAAAAGATAGTCATGGTTTCCTGACTATGGACATTGGATGTCATTGATAACGGGATCACATCATTAGGATAATGATGTGATGGACAAGACCCAATCCTAAGCTTAGCTCAAAGATCGTGTAGTTCGTTTTCTGTAGCTTTTCTGAATGTCAAGTATCATTTCCTTAGACCATGAGATTGTGCAACTCCCGTATATCGTAGGAGTGCTTTGGGTATGCCAAACGTCACAACGTAACTGGGTGACTATAAAGGTACATTACAGGTATCTCCTAAAGTGTCTGTTGGGTTGGCATGAATCGAGACTGGGATTTGTCACTCCGTATGACGGAGAGGTATCTCTGGGCCCACTCGGTAATGCATCATCATAATGAGCTGAATGTGATCAAGTGGTTGATCACGGGATCATGCATTACGGTATGAGTAAAGTGACTTGCCGGTAATGAGACTGAACAAGGTATTGGGATACCGACGATCGAGTCTCGGGCAAGTAACGTACCGATTGACAAAGGGAATAGTATACGGATTAATTGAATCCTCGACATCGTGGTTCATCCGATGAGATCATCGTGGAGCATGTGGGAGCCAACATGGGTATCCAGATCCCGCTGTTGGTTATTGACCAGAGAGTCGTCTCGGTCATGTCTGCATGTCTCCCGAACCCGTAGGGTCTACACACTTAAGGTTCGGTGACGCTAGGGTTGTTAGGAAGACTTGTATGTGATTACTGAATGTTGTTCGGAGTCCCGGATGAGATCCCGGACGTCACGAGGAGTTCCGGAATGGTCCGGAGGTAAAGATTTATATATGGGAAGTTGTCATATGGTCGCCGGAAAGTTTCTGGGGCATATCGGTATTGTACCGGGGCAACAGGAGGGGTTCCGGGGGTCCACCGGGAGGGTCCACCTCTTCCGGAGGGCCTTATGGGCAGTATGGAGAAGGGAACCAGCCCAAGTGGGCTGGGGCGCCACACCCCCCTAGGGCCCATGCGCCTAGGGTTGGGGGAAACCCTAAGGGGGGGCGCCCCCTTGCTTGGGGGGCAAGCCCCCTCCCCTTGGCCGCCGCCCCCCTCTAGATCTCATCTAGAGGGGGCCGGTCCCCTTCCCCTTTCCCCTATAAATAGAGGGATGAGGGGAGGGCTGCAGACAACATCCAAGGCGCAGCCCCTCCCCTTCCCAACACCTCTCCTCCTCCATAAGACCTTGGTGAAGCCCTGCCGGAGTACTGCAGCTTCATCACCACCACGCCGTCGTGCTGCTGTTGGAGCCCTCTTCCTCAACCTCTCCCTCCTCCTTGCTGGATCAAGGCGCGGGAGACGTCCTTGCTCCGTACGTGTGTTGAACGCGGAGGTGCCGTCCGTTCGGCACTAGGATCTTCGGTGATTTGGATCACGTCGAGTATGACTCCATCAACCCCGTTCTCTTGAATGCTTCCGCTCGGGATCTACAAGGGTATGTAGATGCACTCCTCTCTCCCTCGTTGCTAGATGACTCCATAGATTGATCTTGGTGATGCGTAGAAAATTTTAAAATTCTGCTACGTTCCCCAACATAAACCCCCCTTTCAAAAACAAAAATACAAAAATCCATGCGCCTGCGAGCTGCTGACGCGTGGCTACCTTTTGGCCTCGGTTAGTGTTACCAACCGGGAGTAAAGGTCCTCCTGCTTGGGTGCCCCGCAGCGGCCACATGGAGCCCCTTCGGTCCCGGTTCGTAAGCAAACCGGGACTTAAGGTTTTGGGCTTTAGTCCCCATTGATTTGTCCCGGTTCCAGAACCGAGACTAAAGGCCCTCTGGAACCGGGACTAGTACCATGTTTTCTACTAGTGTACGAGTCCAAGTTTCAAGGTATCTCGCCCCTCAATAATCGACCGCCATATCTGGGAGCATGGTTTCCTAATTCAGCAGATAAAAATTATGTTTCAGGATAGTACACTACCTTTAAGATCCTTGCACTTAGCGATTCTAGATTGTCAAGAATTCTGCATGCATGTCTCGCCAAGAGTGCTAGGTTGAAAATTTCGAAATCTCTGAACCCCAATCCACCCATATACTTGGGCATACTCATGGTGTCCCATGAAACCTAATATGGTTTACGTTGTCCTTGCTTACTGCCCCACCAAAAAGTTGTGATCATGGACTTCAATTGCTTACTTGAACCCCTCGGCAATTTAAAGCAAGAAAAAATGGAATACACAGGGATAGATTGGGCCACTGATTTTACTAGGACCTCTTTACCAGCAGTTGACAAAAGTCTCTCCATCCAACCCTGTATTATACTCCACAAACGGTCCTTGAGATATTTGAATGCCCCATTCTTCGAGATCCCCACATCAGAAGGCATCCCAAGATATTTCTCGTTCAACTGCTCATTGGGGACATTCAATATATTTTTAATGGCACCTCTGACCTCCTCGGGAGATCCTTTACTTAAAAAGATGGAAGACTTGTCTTTGTTTGTTCTCTGTCCCGATGCTCGTGCATAGGTCTCCAACATGATAGATACTTCTTCAGCTCCCTCAGTACTTGCTTTAAAAAACAGCAGGCTATCATCTGCAAATAACCAAGTGGTTCACCGGCGGAGCCGTTGAAGCCACTTGTATACCACCAAAATTAGATGACTGAACTCTGGATTTTAAATGGCATGAAAGGCCCTCTGCTGCCAGCAAAAAGAGGTATGGTGAACTAGGATCCCCCTGACGGATACCCCGTGTTGGTTGAAATTCATCAAGCTTCTGACCATTAAATAAAACAGAATAGGAGACTGAGGTGACCATTCCCATCACTATGTCCACCCATCTCTGTGTAAACCCCAACTTCAATATCACTGCTCTCAGGTAGCTCCATTGTACCTTGTTGTAGGCTTTCATCATATCTAGCTTCAAAGCACAATGCCTATGCATGCTTTTCTGCCCTGTTTCTCTTCATAAAGTGCAAACACTCATAAGTAGCAATAATATTGCCAGTAATGAGACGCTCAGGGACAAAAGTAGATGGCTCCTCCGAGATAATATCAGGTAGCACAACCTTCAGACCATTTGCTACCACCTTCGATGCTATTTTATAAAGTACATTGCATAGGCTTATTGGACGAAATTGGGTTAGAAGTGTTGGGTTTTTACCTTTGGGATCAAAACCAAAACGGTGTTGTTTATTTCCAGCGCACTCTCCACTCCTTGAACAATTCTCAACACCACCTTGGTGACTGCTTCTCCACAAATATCCCAATGTTTCTGAAAAAACTACTCCGCCCCTGCGTGCATGGGCTTGAATTTGAGTAGAAAACAATTCAAATATCGATGTCATTGCAGGAGAAAGAAAGGCACGCACGTAAAAAATGTTGCATTATAAGTATTAATTTAAAATAATGCCATTTGTTTTCGGAATCCAATGTTTCATTCCCGATCCTATAGTCTGCATACTAGATATTCAAGGAGGCGCCCATTTTTCGAAAATATTTGAATTCTCCAATCCCAAGAAATATGTTTACGTACGTCACCCACCAACCCCACGCAGACAGCCACTCTCTCTCTCATGTGACGCCGAGAGCTGCATCTGAACCGTCCACACCTCGAACGGAGGCACAGGGTCGGCCCCGACCTTAGCTTAGCATTCACGGCTCCTTCGCCTTTAGGCCTTATATAATAGGAGATGATTAGGGAGGTGCTTAGAAAAGTAAACCGAGTTTTTCTGAAGCAGGCTCGTCGTCGTCGCAGCTCTGTGTGTTCGGTAAGTAGAGTACTGCATGCATTATCCGATCGAGCATGAATCCACATGCACTTCACTTCTGCTTACTTACTTTATGCTGGTGTGGTGTGATGATGCATGCTTCTTCTAATTAATGCTCAATATATATGATTTGTGGAAGAGCAGTTTATTAGCTTTGTTTTATGTGCTATGAATGCCTGAGTCATCTACCTTGCTCTGCTCTCATTTGTGTGTTGTCGTGCGTAGTTTAGCTATTGCTTTTGATTCTGTTATGTTAAAATTCTCTCTATGCATGGTACAATCTGTGAATGGACTTGTGGAGGAGCTACAAGTGTGTGTGTGTGTGTGTGTCGAGAACACATTCTCTTTCTGTACAACATCTGTGGTGGAGAAAAGCAGGTGCCTCCTGGCCAATGTGGACTGCTTTACCCTCCACCACCTCCTTCACCACCTTTTTCACTCGTGGTCTCGCATGGGCATGGACGCGTACCTCATGCAGTGTTGTTGTCTTCCTTGGTCGGTGGCCTTGTTGGTTTACTGAGCATTACAGAAAATATTCTCCCATTACAAATTGCAGCAATGCATGGCAGATACTCATGTGCTCCACCCAGAGCCGGTTAAAAGTATTTTTGGTCCCGGGGCGGTGTAAAAAGCAAGTGTTTTTCATATTAAACTTTTATACTTGTTTTAAACTAAGTGTACCATATTACAGTTGTAATTAATATATTTTTTATTACTTAGTCACATAAAATATTTTCAAATAACAGTTACATTATTCATTGGTATGCAGTTGTAATGTATATCATTGAAAATTTTAATTCTACAAAATGAAAATTTTATGATGTACCAAAAATTTTCTTTATCGTTGAAACAATATTTCATATTTTTATTTTTCTAATACTGCATAAACGATGTAGTGTATAGACATTTGCATATATATGCATTCGTCCATATATCTTTTAATATTATATTGAATATTATGATAGAGATTTCTAAATTATAGACACACTAACAAATATTTTCTAGTGATTTCTAATGTATATTAGACAGTCATATTCATGGAACCTTCTAGGGCATAGAAAATGTGGCTTGCATCTTGGGTTTACTAATTCGAAGAACCAAAAATGTTGCTGATTATACTTTTACACATGATTCAATTACCTAACATGCTCGTCCAAATTCACTTGGTTTGATTTGGTGCAAATGAGATGCCTACAAGTTTATCGAATTAAAAATTATGCATTGGTTTAAACATTGGAATCCAGATATCATAATTTTTATTATGATACTAAGACATGCATCATAAAAAGAGACTAATGTATTTGAACTCAACTTCTCAACTAGGATTGGTTTGCCTATGCGTGGAATAACTTATCAGTATGTGGTGTAAACTTACGCTTTTTGCAATTGAGGCTTTATTTTATCCATTTAAGAATCTTTCAGATGTAATGCAACATTCAGATTGGATTGTGTAAAGGTTCCTCTAGGATTGAACAAACCACATTTGGAACAGAATTCGTATTTGGACAGATTTCGTATTTGAACAATTTTCGAGTTCCACATTTCCGTTCAAATTTGAAATTTGTTCAAACTCAAAAATTGTTCAAATCCCAAAATTGTTCAAATTAAAAAAATGTTCAAAACCAAAATTTTTTCTTAATCTAAAATTGTTCAAAATAAAAAATTGTTTAAAAAACCAAAAAAACAAACAGAAAACGCATAGAAAAAAAGGAAAACCGCGCTAATGGGCCGGCCCAGGCCGGCACCCGCGTGAGCGGAACCGAATATTGTCCGCAATGAGCGGAACCTAGGTTTCGCCGCGTAGGTCGCCGCACAGCTCGGTTCGTTCTCTTATTGGGCCGGCCCAGCTCGGTTCCCATCCTCTATTATCTTCCTTCGTTACGTTCTCAGTTTTCTTCCTCCCGTCTTCTTTTCTTCTTCTTCATCTCCTTTCTCCTTCTCCTTCCGCGCCGCAGTTTTCTAGATCCACAGCGGACGGAGGTCGTCCCTCCGTCGGGCGTTCTTCACCAAGGTTTGAGAATCAACCTTGACCGCCATCCCCGTCTCTGTCTCTCTTTTTTTCTTCTTGGATGTGCGTTGTTTACCCCGCTGGGCAGCGATTTGTTTAGAGACGTGATAGGATTTCTAGAGTTTTGCCCTAGTCTTCTGCTAGGATTTTTACTAAATCATGGCGTGTTGATGTCGTTTGCTTCGTTTAGTTAGGGCTCTGCCATGGTTTTTCGCTAGGTTTTCACCATAGTCTTGTGCTAGGGTTTCTAATTCATGGCGTGCTGATGTGGTTTGATTCAATTTCACTAGGGTTCCGACATGCTTTTCGCTAGGGTTTTCCAATTTTTTCATGGAGTGCCGATGTTTTTTGCTCCGATTTTTAGCTAGGGTTTCGCCATAGATTTTTATTAGGGTTGCGCAATTTCATGGCGTCCTGATGTGGTTTGCATCGAATTAACTAGGGTTTCGGCATAGATTTTTTTAGCTAGGGTTCCCCCTGACAATCATGTATTGTACATGCTGGTCTTCTTTGGTTCTTAGTGTGGAATCTCATTTTTTGTTAAACCTATTCTTAAGTTGCTATGTTATTTATTTGTAGTACATTCTAGGTATGAAAGCACTGAACATTTTACAGTCTGAATCCACGTCAGTATTTTTTACGTACATTTGGTTGTTGTGTTATCATTTTTTTGTTATCAAAATAATGCTATGAGCAACATCCCGTGTTAATGCTTTTTATATCCATGTTGTCCTCCCACGCAAATAGCAATTTCTTCATGATTTAAAATGATATGCTTTTTACATGAAAATAATGCTATGATCAACATCCCTCATAATGGAACAACCTCACTAATTTTTTATCTCAGTTAGTTTTTAGGTTCTTCATTTTAATCTTATCCTTTTTTGGTTTGTTCCATAGAGCTCCTTGTCTAGTAACCATGTCTAAAATCTGAAACACCATGGGACTATGAAGCATAGGTTCTCGACCCTCAGATGGAACAAAGTCGTTACAAATATAACTGATAAGCAAAAATGATATGTTTCCAAACATGATCTGGATAATCGGTTGCACATCAATAGGCATCTGATTGTCCCCATTATTGTATTCATGCAATGGTTTGCCGACCACACTCGCTCAAATGTTGTCTTCAAGCACAAGAATAAAGTTATTCATATCCGAAGGGAAGTGGTCATTCAGGTTTTTGGAATTCAATCTGGTTCTGAACCCTTTCCTACCGTGAGCAATGAGCCTGCTGTAGTAGCAAAAGTTAAGGAACTCAGCGATAAATATAGATCTGGAAGTAGGAACATTCCAATAGAAAACATTGTCACCATGATGAAGAATGATGAAAGTGAGGAAGGTTTTATTTGTAGTTTCCTGTTTCTGTTCTTCTCAACAATTCTCTGTCCAATCACTGCCAACTACGCAAACTGGAAGCTTCTGTACGGTCTGCATGACATTTTGCAGTTGCATAATGTTCGGCGAGAATTTGTCGCGCCGAAGTATCTATGAGCACGAGTATATATCATAGTGTTTTTTCATAGAATCAAAGGAAGAATGATTTTGGTAGTATTTAATATGCACACATACAAAGAAAAGCTTTCTCCACGTTCGGTGGCCATAGTTCATGCATGTGGACTTGAGCCTGATGCATGCATGCGTTGCATGCTAATTAGCTTTCTCAATCACAAATATGCCATTTAAATATTCCGGCCACGCACTTGAGTCTGCGGGACAGCCACAAGGGCCTCGGTCAAAAGTACATCAGCTGTACGCGGCTGGATAAGAGGCACCCGAAGCTTCCTTTGTTTCAAATTCACTGGTAGAGATAAGATAAGCATGGACTGCTCCGATTCTCTCGCCAACAATACGGTCATGCAAACAGAAAACTGGCGGCGCTGGTGGGCTGCACGTCGCTCCCTCCGTTACCCTAGCGCCTGCCTATATAAAGGCCAGCAATCTTCACGCAGAAGAAGGGGCGGGGATCGTGAGATCGCATCCCGGGACATCGAGCGAGGAGAAGACGCGTCGACGAAGATGGCAGCCCCGCGGCCATTCAGATGACGAGAAACGACGGCCGCCGAGATGGCGCAAGCCTGGCCGGCACGTAGGCTGTGGCAACTGCGACCCTCTGACGGTCTGACCCCAAGCAGGAGCAAGCATCGATGATGGTGGCCGGACAGGAGGAGGTGTCTGCAGCTGGAGGCATCATCAGTTGGCTAGCACGCCCTCATCTCTCTCTTGTTCCCAGAGTATGTGTTTTGTTTTGTTTCAATTGTTTTATCAGGTTTCGCCGGAGGAGGCACGGCCAGAGAGGGACGCACGGCCAGAGAGGGGAGGCGAACCCATGCAGCCATCCAGTCCATCACACGCAGCACCCCATCCATCCATAACTCACGCACCCAAGGCCGTACGGCGGCAGCCAGCCCGTGGTGGCAGCGCCAAGGAGGTGAAGACGCGCCCACGGCAGAAGCGTCCTGGGAGATACGCTCGCCGGGTAACCCTGTTCCGCGGCTGTGCGTGCCCTGAGGATGGAGAGACACCCAGGAGGAGACGCGCCCCTGCGCAGCGTCGATGAGAGTTGGCATCTTGCCGGAGGAAGATGTACAGGTGCTGCCGGCAGCGCCAAGGCCGATCAGATCAGATGAGGAGAAGCGGCGCCGCCAGGAATGACGACTCGGAAAACTGCCCAATCTTGGCCGGCGCGTCGGCAGTGGCCACGACGCCCTCATCACCCTCTTCCTCCTAGTACATGTGTTTTCTTTGTCATTGTTTTTCCAGGGTTCAGGGAGGGGCGGAGCTCACATACGCAGGACGCAGCAGCGGGAAGGAGGTACGCGACGAAGAGAAGACGCGCCCGATGGCGACATCTTCGACATGCAGATGAGCGATGCGCATTGAGGGGTTGAAGGGCAACCACGACGCAGCACGTGCGGCAAGGAGATCACGGAGGCCAAAGGAGTGATGCGCTCGTCCGCTATGGTGGCAACACACGTCAAGACGCGAGGCCGTGGCCATCGCGGGCGCCCTCGCACACACACACACGTACCCTTGCCTATCCGGCCGGTGGCTGCGCCGGTGACAAGGAGGACGGGCAGCAAGCAGAACACGCTGGCGAAGAAACACATACACGTACAATGGTCCAGGAGCAGCACCTGGGCATGGAGGTTTGCAGCAGCTCCTCCTGCGTGCCTCGTCTGGGAGCAGGCAGGAACCCAAGGAGGCACCCTCGAGAGGACTTGAAGATGGTGGCATACATCCATCCATCAGGCCTCGCACCAGGAGGCACCCGGAGGGATCAAGAAAGAACGCCCCAGAAATTGTGGCAGCGACGAGGAGATCGAGGGGCGCGCCGGAGATGGAGCCACCGCGGTGGCCGTGGAGGACGATGACATGAAGGTCGACGGCAACAAGGTCTCCATCACCCCTCGCGTCCACGTCGTTACTTCGCTGGCGCTGTAGAAGACGACATGGGAGCGACGCCACAACCGCGCTGCCACCATTGATGTCGTCAAGCCGGCGCCATGGAGGATGGCGACACGGAAGCTCGACATCATGCAGCCCGTCGTCTACTTGTTACAACACCGAAGAGATGCCGTTCGAGATGGAGACCTATGATTCGCTGTCACGCCCTTCGCCCACTTCATCGATACATAGAGGACGAAGCGGCGGAGCTTGCCTGGACGCTCGCCCGCCGAACGACTTCGTCAAGCAGGCGTCGGCAACGACACCGACACGGAGCTCGACATCATGCAGCCCATCGTCTACTTCGTCACACAGGGATGCCGTTCAAGAGGGCAACCCAGAGCCCGCCATCACACACCGTTCATTAACTTCATCAAGTAGGCGCCATGAAAGGTGACGACACGAAGCTCAATATCACGCAGCCCGTCCTCTACTTCGTCGCACCAGGGGCACGCACGCGTAGACGCCATAAGGCCGCCGCCCTTCACAACGCACACATCCATCCATCAGGAGATCCATCCATTCACCACGCACGTCCTAAGAGAAGACTCGCCAGCGCCACATCCATTCGTCACCGGCGCTACATCCATCCAACAACGCAGCCCAACCGCTAGCTCCGGCGCCCTACCATGGCGGCCTTCATGGCGCTCGGTGAACACCTCATGGCGTACAGGTCGCGACGCACAGATGGCGACCAACAGGGCCACGGTGAACAGGTTCATGGCAAAGGGTACACCGGCATACAGGTTTTGCATCGCGCTCTTGGAGGAGACGAAGTGGCAAAACCGGAGCTCGCTGACGATGCAGCCCGAAACTCGCCTTTCCCTTCACGGCGTATAGGTCCTTGGTGGAACCAATGTCCGCAAGGACGGGTCTAAGACCGGTTCTTCCTTCACGAGGCACGCGTCCCCGACGAAGAGGTCAATGGCGTACAAATCCTTCATCGAGCTGGAATTTGCAACGGCGCTGTCCAAGGCCGGTCCATCCTACGAGAGGTGCACCCACTGTGGCGGACAGAGCAGCGACGTACAGGTCCACGGCGTCGCCAGCGTACAGGTCACCCCTGGCGTAGCACCAGCCCAGCGCGAGGTGGCCTCTACAACGCTACCATTCCATGGCCTCATGAGGTGCCCCCCTTTGTCTTGGCGGACCGCCGAATACTCGGCGTCTAGCCGAGATGAGGTGCCAACCACCGCGGCCACGCCCATGTGAGCGCACGTTAGTTTTTACACTGACGCCGGTCTCTCCAAACCGTTACACCCGCAAGGCGTAGCCCGTTGAACACCCCGATGAAGCAACAGGTCGCCAAGAAGTCTAAGCCAAGCGCGACCCATGCTACCCCAACACCAACTACTCCAACACCGTCAAGACCGACGAGGCACGACGGCGAGGGCGGGCGCGGCCACCGCTAAGGCCACGCCACTTGCGGCGCGTGTACCGATGAGGACACGGGCTCTGCCGCTTCCCACACACACATCACCATCATCATGCATGGAGGACGCGAAGCGAAGACGACGAAGACGACCACACGGCTTAATCGGAGGTATCCCGCGAAGCAACCCGCGGATGTAATTATCCGGGAGCCTTCCGAGGCCCGGGAACCAGGAGACCGCAAATCGCCACAGTCAAGTAGGCCGCGCAAGTAGGCCACGGAGCGCATATGTAAGGGATCTTGTAATTTTGTTTCTCCAATGGGAGATTAATAAAATGCCTGTTTCCCTTTGTTTATTTGTGTACTTAGTACACTGGCACGCCCGTAATTTTTATTTCCCCTGGCGTGTAGAGAGATAGTAATACGATAACCATCGTTGTTTGTTATTATTTTTCGTGTCAAATTGCGTTGTGAGGGCGGCGGCCTTGTGGCTCTACGCGTGCGTGCCCCTGGTGCGACGAAGTAGAGGACGGGCTGCGTGATATTGAGCTTCGTGTCGTCACCTTTCATGGCGCCTACTTGATGAATATAATGAACGGTGTGTGATGGCGGGCTCTGGGTTGCCCACACACACATCACCATCATCATGCATGGAGGATGTGAAGCGAAGACGATGAATACGACCACACGGCTTAATTGGAGGTATCCCGCGGAGCAACCCGCGGGTGTAATTAACCGGGAGCCTTCCGAGGCCCCGGGAACCAGGAGACCGCAATCACCACAGTCAAGCAGGCCGCGCAAGTAGGCCACGGAGCGCATATGTAAAGGGATCTTGTAATTTTGTTTCTCACCAATGAGAGATTAATGCATGTTTCCCTTGTTTATTTGTGTACTTAGTACACTGGCACGCCCGCAATTTTTTATTTCCCCTGGCGCGTAGAGAGATAGTAACACGATAACCATCGTTGTTTGTTATTATTTTTCGTGTCAAACACATAAGTATGATTACACTGGTGCATGTCGGTTCTAAACAAACGGTTTAAAACCTCTTTCCGCGACGACATTTGGAACCGTCTCCAAGTGAGTGTGGGCGATAGGGGGGGGGGGGTCCTTCCCACATGACCCAGAAACCGTCGGGATATGCCTCCTGCATACACGTTTGGCAAAAATGAGTCGTGTGCGACCGACGAGCGCTCAAATACGGAAATACGTATAGTAGAGATAAAAATACAGTTATACAGCAAAATTGTTTCCGGTCGCAAGTACATCCCACACAGTCAGTCCCCGCTAAATGTTTCCGTTCGTATGCACATCCCACACAGTCGCTCCAAGGAAAACATTTCCGTTCATAGGTACATCACACACAATTTTTCCAGTTAAAGTCGTTTGCGTTATTGAATGTATCACACACGGTCCGTAGAAGAAACTGTGTGGCAAAGGTTGTCCATCACACACAGTTTTTATGTGGTAAACATTTGCGCAAGTTGGCCTAACACAAACAGTTTTCAAAAGAAAGTCATGTGTGATTGTTCATTGATCTAACATGGTTTATTTCTAGAAACTGTGTGCGTTGCCTGAGGTCATCGCCCGCGGTACCATTTCAACAACCGTTTGCAATAGCAAAACCCAATTAGCAGGATGATTCGCTATTAGTAGCTAATTATCCGATTATTCATAATCCATTTATTAATATAATTGACATTTCATATTAACACACAATATATTTCATTTCCATATTAAGGAAGCAAAATTTCATAATTGAAATACATCAGAGTAAAACATGATATAGCTTCAGCACTCAGCTACCCCATTACACAACTGCACCAGCAGCAAGTTCCACATGCAACATGTAGAACCTTTCGAAATTAGCATCATGGACGGTATATAGACAGATGCATCTCATCTGGAAAGCTACTGAAGCGGAAGGCGAATATTGGGCCTTCATTCATGTTGAAGGTCTTTGCAACTTTAGGCCAGTGCCTATGGATGATTGACCGTCTGTCCTTCATCCTCTTCAGGAACACTTCAATATTGAACCGTGGGTGTTGTATGAAAACCTTCCTCGCCTCCTGACCATAGAGATGGTTTGAGAGGTAATCATCAGTGAACTGCTTGGAAAGGCCTGAAAACAAGGATGTGCATAAATATCTTCTCTATATTGAAAATGGGGCAAAGGAATAAAAAGGCAAAGTATAATAGTTAGTACCATCTTGTAGTGAACTGATGTCTTCTTCATTGTGCAGACAAAGATCTTGTTATTTTTTGTCGCTAATTTCTTTATCCTAACAATTTTTCTAAGTTTCTTGATTTGATTGATATTCATGGACAACTCATTTCCCCATATGCAAAAAGGGTCGAACAGTGGATCAAAATCTCTGACAGCAGGACCTACATGTGCAAGACCAAATTGTTAAAAACCTAAATATTAGAATGGTTCCTGCAATTGCACAATAATGTGCTATTAGACAACGGATCATGCACGTCCTATCTCGATTGTAAACCTCAGTGCTTCCCATTGTTTCCCTCCAATACATATAAGGTAGTTAGTCATCAGGTTAAGTAAGGGTTCGCATGCTATCAGTAAAATATGTTGATGAAAAATAAGCACATTGCAGATTCATCAGATTAATTCAAGCCACACGGAAAACCCATTTACCCAAACCAAGCATGATTAAGAACTAGGAAATATAACACTTGTATATGTTTCTCATGTATTAAGTGCAACCAAATTTGATTTATTCCTCACATGCACAACAATACAAAATTCTACCCACGACAATTGGACATTGCATTGTAGAATTGAACCAAGCAGTTAACTAAACACCACAATAAATGAACCAAATATTAACTGAGTAGCACATTGCAAAATATAACATACTCCTAATAGAAGATCAGATAGTTAACCAAACAGTTAACTACAGCCAATTGTAGCAATTGTAATTGTTTCTCATGTATTTACTACAACCAAATTCAATTTATTCCTCACATGGTATACAATAACAGAATACACCCACAATTTTGTAAAGACAATACAAATTTGCAGCTTGAAGAATTGAACATCACATTTGCAGAATTGAACCAAACAGTTAACTGAAGACGTCAACTAATTAACAAAATAGTTAATAAGTGAGCACCACACTGCACGATATATAGAACATATACACTAGAGTAACAGATTGCATGGTGAAATTAGATAGCACAATTCACTAGAATTTATGAAGGAAAGGCAGGAGCAGCACACGCAACGGGTAAACCAAGCATGCTTAACCGGCGTAGCTAGCAAATGGCAAGGTGCTCCTTCAAGATCTGGGATCGGCACGAATGGCAGCCATCGCATCCTCATCCGCGCCTGCGGCCGCGATTTGCTTCTTTGCTGCCAAATGCCCCTTGAGGTCGTGGCTATACTGCATGCACCATGGCTTAGGCCGGCGCTTATTTGATGGAGGGGTCGGTCATTTGGGTGGAAGGTGTCTGGGCATGTGGGATGTGGAAGGAGGAGGAGGATGGGGGTCGGGTGTGGATTACCTGCCTGGATAGAGGAGGCCGAGCAGTGTGAAGGAGGGTCACCGATGAGGAGGCGGCACTGGAAGCAAGGAGTGAAGGTTTCAACTTGGAAAGGAAGGCGGAAAGAGGGGAAATATTTCCGCGGAAGCCGAAAATTTGGAATCGCTTCAGGAAAAAACTGGCGCGCAAAGTGTCAGCAGACACGGTCCCTTATTCAGAACTGTGTATGATATGTGGACATCACAAACGATTTAGATAGCTTAACCCGTGTGTGATGAGTTTGAAGGTCAAAAGTTTTGGTTCAAATTTCCATGGTTACAGTGGTCATCCACGTCATTGCATAATTTGAGTACACAAAGGACAGCACACCCACACTTCTTAATCGAGCAAGTTCAGCAATTAAACAGAGCTAGCTGACCTAAACATTATTATAACAAATTAAAGACCGGCACTCTTAATTAAAAAAAACAAAGAGTACTACTACGGCTGGTGCTCGTCGTGTCCAGCCCGCGCCCGGCGGTCTCCTGTGGAAGGGGCTCCATGGCATCCATCGCACCATACTCGGCAAGCATCTCGCCATTCGTGTCCGCCATCTCTTTGGAAAAGGCCGCCATGATCTGGGTGTGGGCGGACGCGATCTGGGCTTAGACGGGCTCCGTCGTCGCAAGGTATGCGGCGGAGGAACGGACGGCTACTCGAGCGCTCTCGGCGATTGCCAGCTCTTCGGCCATGGGTTGTCGATTGTTGTCGGAGAAGCTTCGTTCGATTTGTGCGATGACCGCTAGGAGCTGGGTGTGGGTGGCCTCGACATGGTCGTGGGAGGCCTCCATCAGGGCTAAGGCCGCCGCTGCGGATTGGACAGCTGTTGTGCCGCTCTCGCCAGTTGCTATCCCCGAGGCAGATGTTGCTGCCGCCACCTGATAAGCACTAGCGGCCGTTTGGGCTACCTTTGCCACCCGGTCGCAGATTGCGGCCGTGCTCATGCACCTTGTTAGCACGCGCAAAGCAGCTGCGGCCGCGCTCTCACTGAAGTGGGGCACCAAAGTTGCCCTCACGACGCGGGTCCACGTGCCCATCTTTCACCGACGATGATTGAACAGTGAAATGATATTTGAGGAGCGAGCTAGTGTGCTTGAGACGCCGGTTGTGGACTATAGTTGACGCACCTTCTCGCGTAAGCCATAGGCATACTATACACCGACGGTGCTCCAGGATATTTTGTGTTGCATCTCACACGGTTGCTGATAATAAACTGTGTGCGAACTACTTGATTTTTCATCTTGATTTGAATTACATAATGGGGTCACAGCCGAAATGGACGGTGTTTGAATTGCTAGACCTTTTATCTGAAGTGAACATGCAACTATATGTGTGTCATAAAAGAATTGGAATTATTCAGGGTTCGTTTGAACATTTAATACATTAAATTGGATTTCTATGCATTTCAGGTGAACAATTCAAATTTGAACTACATGCACATGCTCCAGTGCATATAAATTGGTCGAAAAATCAAATCTGTGTCCTTGGGTGCATGTTTAGGTCCCATGCAAGAAATGAGAATGAATTTCAAACACCAGGGCACCGTTGATTGCCGGCAAAACATTGAGATGCCTGGTTTTTAAATTCCAGTAAACCAAAAACTGGTCTAAAATTCATGAAACTTGGCATGCTATCATGGAGCGGCATCAACATGCTGTGGTAAATTTTTTGTCCCATTTGGGGCAGGTTTGAGTATGTGCTTCTCAACAAGCATCATGGTTTTCGGTAGGGAACGTCCCACCTTTGGCGACGAAACGATATCCATTGCCTCTTATTGCTTTCAAATATTTTCTCGTGTCAACATAAAACAATAGGAGTGTTGTGTTAATTTTTGTGATTTTTCGGGGTTCGTTTGGATATTTTTATGCATTAACTGAGTTTTCAATGCATTTATGTGCATAATTCAAATTTGAACTACATGCAAATGCTCCAGTGCATATAAATTGGTCGAAAAATCAAATCTGTGTCCTCGGGTGCATGCTTAGGTCCCATGCAAGAAAAGAGAATGAATTTCAAACACCAGGGCACCGTTGATTGCCGGCAAAACATTGAGATGCCTGGTTTTTAAATTCTAGTAAATCCAAAACTCGTCTAAAATTCAGGAAACTTGGCGTGCTATCATGGAGCGGCATCAACATGCCATGGTACAAATTTTGTCTTTGGGGTAGGTTTGGGTATATGCTTCTCACAAAACGGAGCTTCTCACAACAAGCATGATGGTTTTCGGTAGGGAACGTCCCACCTTTTGGGACAAAACGATATCTATTGCCTCTTATTGCTTTCAATTTGTTTTCTCATGCCAATACAGAACAACAGGAGTGTTGTGTGAATGTTTGTCATTTTTCGGGGTTCGTTTCGAAATTTTTATGCATTAACTGAGTTTTCAATGCATTTATGTGCATAATTCAATTTTGAACTACATGCACATGCTCTGTTGCATATAAATTGGTCGAAAAATCAAATATGTGTCCTTGGGTGCATCTTTAGGTCCCATGCAAGAAATGGGATTGAATTTTAAACACCAGGGCACCGTTGATTGCCGGCAAAACATTAAGATGCCTGGTTTTTAAATTCTAGTAAATCAAAAACTCGTCTAAAATTCATGAAACTTTGTCATGGTACAAATTTTGTCCCATTTGGAGCAGGTTTAGGTATATGCTTCTCACATACAGGAGCTTCTCACAACAAGCATGATGGTTTTCGGTAGGGAACGTCCCACCTTTGGGGACGAAACGATATCCATTGCCTCTTATTGCTTTCAATTTTTTTTCTCGTGTCAACTTAGAACAACAGGAGTGTTGTGTGAATGTTTGTGATTTTTCAGGCTTCGTTTGGACATTTTTATGCATGAACTGAGTTTTCAATGCATTTATGTGCACAATTCAATTTTCAACTACATGCACAAGCTCCTTGCATATAAATTGGTCGAAAAATCAAATCTGTGTCCTTGGGTGCATGCTTAGGTCCCATGCAAGAAAAAAGAGAATGAATTTCAAACACCAGGGCACCGTTGATTGCCGGCAAAACATTGAGATGCCTAGTTTTTAAATTCTAGTAAATCCAAAACTCGTCTAAAATTCAGGAAACTTGGCGTGCTATCATGGAGCGGCATCAACATGCCATGGTAAAAAATTTGTCCCATTTGGGGAAGGTTTGGGTATATTCTTCTCACAAACCGGAGCTTCTCACAGCAAGCATGATGGTTTTCGGTAGGGAACGTCCCACCTTTGGGGACGAAATGATATCCATTGCCTCTTATTGCTTCAATTTTTTTTCTCGTGTCAACATAGAACAACAAGAGTGTTTTGTGTATTGTTGTGATTTTTCGGGGTTCGTTTGGACATTTTTATGCATTAACTGAGTTTTCAATGCATTTATGTGCATAATTCAATTTTGAACTACATGCACATGGTCCATTGCATATAAATTGGTCAAAAATCAAATCTGTGTCCTTGGGTGCATGCTTAGGTCCCATGGAAGAAATGGGATTGAATTTTAAACACCAGGGCACCGTTGATTGCCGGCAAAACATTAAGATGCCTGGTTTTTAAATTCTAGTAAATCCAAAACTCGTCTAAAATTCATGAAACTTGGCATGCTATAATGGAGCGGCATCAACATACCGTGGTACAAATTTTGTCCCATTTGGGGCAAGTTTGGGTATATGCTTCTCACAAACCGGAGCTTCTCACAACAAGCATGATGGTTTTCAGTAGGGAATGTCCCACCTTTGGGGACGAAATGATATCCATTGCCTCTTATTGATGCATTTTTTTCTCGTGTCAACATAGAACAACAGGAGTGTTGTGTGAATTGTTGTGATTTTTCGGGGTTCGTTTGGGCATTTTTATGCATTAACTGAGTTTTCAATGCATTTATGTGCATAATTCAATTTTGAACTACATGCACATGCTTCATTGCATATAAATTGGTCGAAAAATCAAATATGTGTCCTTGGGTGCATGCTTAGGTCCCATGCAAGAAATGGGAATGAATTTTAAACGCCAGGGCACCGTTGATTGCCGGCAAAATATTGAGATGCCTTGTTTTTAAATCCTAGTAAATCCAAAACTCGTCTGAAATTGATGAAACTTGGCATGCTATAATGGAGCGGCATCAACATGTCGTGGTACAAATTTTGTCCCATTTGGGGCAGGTTTGGGTATATGCTTCTCACAAACCGGAGCTTCTCACAAGAAGCATGATGGTTTTAGGTAGGGAACGTCCCTCCTTTGGGGACAAAACAATATCCATTGCCTGTTATTGCTTTCAATTTTTTCTCATGTCAACATAGAACAGCAGGAGTGTTGTGTGAATGTTTGTGATTTTTCGCGGTTCGTTTGGACATTTTTATGCATTAACTGAGTTTTCAATGCATTTATGTGCGTAATTCAAATTTGAACTACATGCACATGCTCCAGTGCATATAAATTGGTTGAAAAATCAAATATGTGTCCGTGGGTGCATGCTTAGGTCCCATGCAAGAAATGAGAATGAATTTCAAACACCAGCGCACCGTTGATTGCCGGCAAAACATTGAGATGCCTGGTTTTTAATTTGTAGTAAATCCGAAATTCTATTAACCATTCACCTGACGCCACGTGTCTTGGTTTTAATGGCTGTGGGAGGTGTCGTGCGGACAGCTGCTTGACCTTGACTGAACGGGAGGCGTGCGAGCGCCGTCCGGTGCACAGGCTGACCGAGAGGCGTGCAAGCTGTCCTCGAGTGCGCAGGCTCACCAGGAAGCGTGCGAGTTATACGCTGCGCAGGCTCACTGCGAAGCGATCCCTTTGACTTCCATGACCGCCCGCCTTGCTCGCATCCTCTCCATTAATGGCGCCCATGCCGCAGTTTAATTCGCTTTTAAAATATAAAACACTCAACGCAAACGTTTTAGTTAGAACACCCGTATGCAAAACGACAGCTTCCCCAGGAAGACAAGAGAAAATGTGTCGAGCAGGATTTCTGCCGCTCTTTATCACAAACGTTTTAGATGGAACACCCGTATGCAAAGTGAGAGCAGTGCAGGATTTGTGCATCCCTTCAATGCAAACAGTTGTTTTGGATGACCCGTGTGCAACCACGTACAAACAATTTGGTAAGATTTGTCAATCCTTGTGACACTGCAATTTGTCAAAATATGAAGCTAAAAATCACTAGCAGTATCTAATTTTTCCAACTAAAATTCAGTAATTAAGCATATATTTCATTCATAGATTAAGCATTCCTTCTTAATTTATACAGATAGTTCAACTCGACAGCTGAACCAACCAAACTTCTCCCCAATTGTTGCCAACCACGTACTGAAATAACTAGTTGAACTATATATACTTGCTAATTTTGAGTACGTTGTACAGTTCCACCACATCTATAGTCAGATGAACCGAACAAAATAGCCCCTAAATACTACTACTACTCCTACTACTACTACTACTACTACTACTACTCCTACTACTACTACTACTCCTACAGGTACACAAGATTTGGAGAAGAACCCGCCTTGCAATGCCGAACAATCTGCGTGCCGGACTCATCGTCATTGAAGTCTGGTTCGGGGGCTACTGAGGGAGTCCTGGATTAGGGGGTATTCGGGTAGCCGGACTATACCTTCAGCCGGACTCCTGGACTATGAAGATACAAGATTGAAGACTTCGTCCCGTGTCCGGATGGGACTTTCCTTGGCGTGGAAGGCAAGCTTGGCGATGCGGATATTCAAGATCTCCTACCATTGTAACTGACTCTATGTAACCCTAACCCTATCCGGTGTCTATATAAACCGGAGGGTTGTAGTCCATAGGCAATCAACTCCATACACAACAATCATACCATAGGCTAGCTTCTAGGGTTTAGCCTCCTTGATCTCATGGTAGATCTACTCTTGTACTACCCATATCATCAATATTAATCAAGCAGGAGTAGGGTATTACCTCCATCTAGAGGGCCCGAACCTGGGTAAAAACATCGTGTCCCTTGTCTCCTGTTACCATCCAGCCTTGACGCATAGTTCGGGACCCCCTACTCGAGATCCGCCGGTTTTGACACCGACAGCAGTCTTATGGTTTCAAACCATGAGTTGCTATGACGCCACTCTCGGCAAACCTGAAGGAGAGCTTGATGCTCAACAGGCACAAGCTTTTCAGAAAATGGTTACTCTGTTTAAGGCTGCTCTTTTGAGTGTTCTTGGTGAGAACATAGTTGATGCTTATGCTTCAATTGATAATGGAAAAGATATGTGGGATGCACTCGAGGCCAAGTTTGGGGTCTCGGATGCTGGCACTGAGCTGTACATCATGGAGCAATTCTATGATTACAGGATGACTGAAGAGCGCTCTGTGGTTGAGCAAGCTCATGAGATACATTCATTTGCTAGAGAACTTGAACACTTCAGTTGTATGCTACCGGACAAGTTTGTTGCTGGAGGTATCATCACTAAGCTTCCTCCTTCGTGGAGGAACTTTGCTACCTTGCTGAAACATAAGAGGCAGGAGTTTTCCGCCCCGAATCTCATTGGCACTCTTGATGTGGAAGAAAAGGCGAGAGCAAAGGACACACGTGCTCGAGGTATTGAGGGAGGATCTAGTGCCAATCTGGTACAGAAGAAGAACTTCCAGCCCCACAAGTTCAAGAACAAGGGAAAGTTTGATGGTAAAGCAATGTTTGATAGAAAGAACAAAGCTGTGCAACACACGAACTTCAAGAAGAAGAATGACAAGAAGAAAGGTGCTTGTCATGTGTGTGGGGATCCTGATCATTGGGCTCCTAGTTGCCCTAATCGCTATGACAAGCGTCATCCTGGGAAAGGCGGCAAGACCGCTAATGTTGTCATTGGAGACACTAACATGAAGGATGCTGGGTATGGTATATTTCCCACTATTCTTTCAGTATGTCATTCTCCTAATTGGTTGATTGACACGGGTGCTAATGTGCATGTATGCGGTGATATTTCTATGTTTTCGTCTTATCAGACTGCAGGGACTTCAACCGTGCTAATGGGCAACGGTTCAAGTGCTTCTGTTCGTGGTGTTGGCACGGTCGATCTGAAGTTTACTTCAGGGAAGATCGTGCAGCTGAAGAACGTGCATTATGTCCCCTCCGTCAATAGAAATCTTGTTAGCGGATCTCTTCTGTGTAGATATGGCTACAAGCTTGTCTTTGAGTCGAATAAATTTGTAATATCCAAGTATGGAACCTTTGTTGGTAAAGTCTATGAGTCAGGAGGCTTGTTTCGTTTATCCTTATCAGACGTTTGCAATTAAGTTGTTAATCATATTTGCAACAATAGTGAATCCAATGTGTGGCATTCATGTCTTTGTCATGTTAACTTTGGTTGCATGTCGCGACTAGCGAAGTTGAACTCAATCCCTAGTTTCACCACCGTCAAGGGATCTAAGTGTCAAGTGTGTGTGCAAGCTAAGCAACCTCGTAAGTCTCACACGATTGCGGAAATAAGAAATCTTGCACCACTAGAGCTCATACATTCAGATCTATGTGAAATGAATGGTGTGTTGACAAAAGGTGGAAAGAAATATTTCATGACGTTAATTGATGACTCCACTAGATACTGCAATGTGTATCTTCTGAAATCTAAGGATGAGGCTTTGAACTTTTTCAAGATCTATAAAGCTGAAGTGGAAAACCAACTTGATCGAAAAATCAAGAGGCTTAGGTCCGACCGTGGTGGAGAGTATTTTTCCAATGAATTTGATGCTTTTTGTGCGGAACATGGTATAATCCATGAGAGGACGCCTCCCTATTCACCTCAGTCAAATGGGGTGGCCGAAATAAAGAACCGTACTCTAACAGATTTGGTTAATGCCATGTTAGACACTTCGGGTCTCTCCAAGGCATGGTGGGGGGAGGCGATATTGACTGCATGTCATGTCCTAAACCAAGTTCCCACAAAGAACAAAGAGATAACTCCATTCGAGGAATGGGAGAAGAAAAGGTTAAAACTCTCTTATCTACGAACATGGGGTTGTTTGGCGAAAGCCAATGTTCCAATTCCAAAGAAGCGGAAGCTTGGACCAAAGACTGTGGATTGTGTTTTCCTGGGATATGCTTTTCATAGCATTGGCTATAGATTCCTGGTTGTAAAATCTGAGGTACCTAACATGCATGTCGGTACGATCATGGAGTCGAATGATGTGACTTTCTTAGAAGATATCTTTCCCATGAAGGATATGGCTACCTCATCTAATCAGGAGATGCCTAGTTCATCGAATCAGGAACCGGTTACAACTACCGAACCTGCCATTTCGATGGAACACTTTGAAAGTCTTGTGGAGGAGAACAATGAAGTTCCTACTAGGAGCAAGAGACAGAGGACTGCAAAGTCCTTTGGTGATGATTTTCTTGTGTATCTCATAGATGACACTCCCAGTTCTATTTCAGAGGCCTATGCATCTGAAGATGCTGACTACTGGAAGGAAGCGATTTGTAGCGAGATGGATTCCATCTTGACGAATGAAACCTGGGAGATAACTGATCGTCCTGATGGGTGCAAACCTATAGGATGCAAATGAGTATTCAAGAAGAAGCTTAGGCCTGATGGTACTATTGTAAAGTACAAGGCTCGGCTCGTGGCTAAGGGTTATACCCAAAATGAAGGTGAAGACTTCTTTGATACTTACTCACCTGTGGCTCGACTGACCACTATTCGAGTTCTACTTTCACTAGCTGCCTCGCATGGTCTTCTCGTTCATCAAATGGATGTTAAGACTGCTTTCCTAAATGGAGAGTTGGACGAGGAAATTTATATGGAACAACCAAATGGGTTTGTACTAGATGGTCAGGAAGGGAAAGTGTGCAAGTTGCTGAAGTCTTTGTACGGACTTAAGCAAGCACCCAAACAGTGGCATGAGAAGTTTGAAAGAATTTTAATAGTTGCAGGCTTTGTTGTGGACGAAGCTGACAAATGTGTGTACTATCGCCACGGTGGGGGCGAGGGAGTTATCCTGTGCTTGTATGTTGATGACATACTGATTTTCGAAACAAATCTGAATGTTATTAAGGAGGTCAAGGATTTCCTATCTCGTTGTTTTGAGATGAAGGATTTAGGAGTGGCTGATATCATTCTGAACATCAAGTTGTTGAGAGACGATGATGGTGGGATTACATTGCTTCAATCTCACTAAGTGGAAAAGATCATGAGTCGCTTTGGCTATAGTGACTGCAAGCCCTCTCCAACACCATATGATGCGAGTGTGTTACTTCAAAAGAATCGAAGAATTGCTAGAGATCAATTAAAATATTCCCAGATTATTGGCTCGCTTATGTACTTAGCAAGTGCTATAAGACCTGACATGTCTTTTGCTGTTAGCAAACTGAGTCGGTTTGTCTCAAATCCAGGAGATGTGCATTGGAAAGCTCTAGAGAGAGTTTTGCGTTATTTGAAAGGCACTGCAAATTATGGAATTCACTACACCAGGCATCCAAAGGTGCTTGAAGGGTATAGTGACTCAAACTGGATCTCAGATGCTGATGAGATAAAGGCCACGAGCGGTTATGTATTCACTCATGGAGGTGGCGCTGTTTCTTGGAAGTCTTGCAAGCAGACCATCTTAACGAGGTCAACAATGGAAGCAGAACTCACATCACTAGATACAGCTACGGTTGAAGCAGATTGGCTTCGCCGGCTCCTGAATGACTTGCCGGTTGTTGAGAAACCTGTACCGGATGTCCTTATGAACTGCGACAATCAAACTGTGATCACGAAAGTGAGCAGCTCAAAGGATAACGTGAAGTCATCAAGACATGTTCAGAGAAGGTTAAAGTCTGTCAGGAAAATGAAAAACTCCGGAGTTATTGCGTTGGATTATATCCAAACGTCTAAAAATCTGGCAGATCCTTTTACTAAGGGTCTATCACGTAATGTGATAGATAATGCATCGAGGGAGATGGGTATGAGACCCACAATATGAGTTGTTCACAGTGGTAACCTATTCTTTGTGATCGGAGATCCCGTGAATTAGATGTGGAAGACAAGCCGTTGGTCAACTGAGAGGAGGTGCCTGGAGCGCCAAATTGGAAGCACCCTTATTTACATTAGCGAAGAGAATTAAGCCCTACTGTATAGCAAACTGCATAGCGGGGAGGGAGGCAGTGCCTAAGTCGGGCCTCAGACCGGGCGAATTGCTTTGAACTGGCCTAGGTTCCGTCCTAAGATAGGTAGAAACGGCGAAATATGATAAATCACAACCTAGATGTAGGCGGATTCTAGGCAGATCTCGGGCGCGCCTGGGTTGTTTGACTGTGACCTAGCTGGATCTGGATGGGTCTATTGTGGGCTTTGGGCGAGTCTTCTTCGTACGCACGGACGGACAGATGCATCGGAGGATCATGCATTTATAGCACCGCATCGGTACTCTATTGCACGTTAAACATGTAACGTTTTGATTTGTGCTTAACCATACACAGGCCACGCATCATCCCTTTGACTTTGCTGTCGTTGTTGCCATTCTCGTTGCCAGAGTCATTGGTGCCACTAGTGTAGTGGTCATTGTGTTTGCCAGCATTCTTGGCATTGCCCTTGCTGTGGTCGTCATCGTACACTACCTCCATACCGGTGCGGTGAAGAGGGCCATCTCATTGCAATCCTTGTCGAATACCATGGCATCCAACAAGTCTACAGCGATGAACCTGCCGGAACCGAGGTTGACGACCTTGGAGCTACACAAAATTCGCTCCAAGGTCGTCAACCTCGGTTCCGGCAATGTCATCATCCACCCAGATCCGCAATTTCTCCCGCGACGGCTCCTCCCCTCCCATGACGCCAGAGATGTCCGCACCGCAGGGGAGGCAGCTTGATTTGCTGAACCAGAGCCCAAGCTCTGGAACATACTCCGCCTTGCCCTGGAACGGCAAAACCCAGTCGCCAGCCTTACCACTCGCGAGTGGCAATGCTGAGAAGTAGATGGTGTCGGCGCTGAGAAGCAGATGGTGTCGCCGCCGACGAGAGCTAGCGTGACCACAGACATAGGCGTGCTTCTGGTGGATGAACCACGGCGGCAGCGGGGGGATGTCGCAGTGCCAGGTACTACTACAAAAGGAGCTTGGGTGCTCCGCCCTCCACACCAGGGCCTCGAACCGCGGCTTCGCCTCCGACATGCATGTCTGGATGGAGGATCCTATCGATGATGTACAGGTCGCCGCCATCTTGGCCGTCATGGAGGTGCAAGTCCGACAGAGTGACGGCAATGGACATCGTCGAGTGCTTAAGCTCGATCGTGGAGGCTTGGCAGGCTTTGGATCCAGCGGCGGCCCTCGCCGGCGTCAAAGCGGAACATGCGGTTCGCGCGGTTGCCCAAGACGATCTTGTCCTGGAAATGAATGAGGTGATGGGTCGGCAGGCCGCACGATACTTCCGGTAGCTTAATGAGCAGCCCGTTTGCCGGCGTCCGGATACGGGGCGGCGGCGCCAGGTCAGCCTTGCAGATCCTTCTCATGTAGGGCGCTGAGGCCTTCGCAAGCATCAGTGTTGGTAACAACTTACCATGCGCGGCCGCCTCATCTGCCGTCCGGTGAAACAAGTCCATCGGAGAGGTCCAAGCGTCGAAGCAAATACACGTGGTTGTGTCCATCATGCACCACTAGGTTCACGAACCGCCGGATGCCGCTGCTCATCTCCGGCAATCAACCACCTGGTCGTCATCGGTCTGCGTGGAACCTGGAGTAGAGCCGCCGCGGCGGTTGTCAATCTCTCTCTAGTTGCATCATCAATCAATTGATCGTATTCGCGACGCGAGGTCCATACTAAGGGAGTTGAGTAGGATACGACATGGTGCCAAACACAAATCGCAAGTACCAACGAACCCAAACTAACTAATTATATCATGTGGCACGCCAAGCAACTGGTTGTTGATTACGTTGAAGCACGTGAAAAATATTGTGAAACAAAATCAAAATAAGTAACCATGAAACGATTAGATGCCTGAGATCCAAATAAATATCACGGTGACCATGGGGCAGGAGCCGGCATCAGCATCCAAGAGGAAATCATTTGTTTTTCTTTTGCCATAAAAACTAGAATAGTAGTCATTTAGATCAGATCAACAGTAGTAAATGCATCATGGACGTCAGTACAAAGGAACGTATCAAGAAAAAAAAAATCTGTTGGGCTTCTCAAAATGAATCATGGACGCCAATCGTAGACTTGGGTTTCTAAAAAGGGCGAAGTATCAAGTGAAAACACCTATTCAGTAAAAACTGAAAACTATGGTCCATACGCCATCTGATCAAGGACGTAGGGTGCACAGCAAAGATCTTGTGACCGTATGCATCGTTCTGATGCAGAGGCCGGGGGCTCCCCCTTTTCGAAAAAAAAGGGTGCACAGCAAAGGATCTCTCCAAGATGAATTTTTTTAACCCGATGGCACAAGAGGCGGCCGCGCATGCCAAGGGGCTGCCAATGCTGACGCCCGCCAATAGCCGTGCCCACAACGACATTACAATGTAGTGTAATGTCAGCTTAAAACTAGTAGTAGACGATGTCTATCCATCTTGTTCTATAATTAAACTCATCATATTTTTATATTTGTGTAAAAATGTGTAGCCGCACAAAATATCTACTCAGCAGTACAACTTGTTTTCTGACCATTAAAAAGAGACAAGAAGAAAGAAAACAAAATTTGCCCCTTCCGTTTTCCTTTTTTTAGCTAGAAAAAAAAGGCTCAAGCAAAAGTTGTTGTTGGTATCATCTGCAGCCAACACATGTGTGGGTGAGCGTTTTGCAAGGTCTAGTAGTACAAGTGCATGCACCAATTTAAATTTGGCATGCATGTATGGAGCTCTAATGGCTCATGGCCTCACAATCACATCACCCGACTCTTCTGGGCCATCCATCGCATATATATATATATATATATATATATATATATATATATATATATATATATATATGTGTGTGTGTGTGTGTGTGTGTGTGTGTGTGTGTGTGTGTGTGTGTGTGTGTGTGTGTGTATAGGTAAATTGTTTAGGACACCTAGGTGCCTGGGCACCTAGGCCTGTTATGGTAACTCATATTCAATAGTGCATGGCATACAATTGACAATTAATGTCTTTCCATATTTTGTTTGCATGCACTAGTAACCTAAATAGTCAATGATTTCTTTTCAAAACAAAAATATTCTGAACACTCACACTTGAATGTGTATATACACACATGTAACAAAGAGAAAACCATGTGTACATGTTTTTTGACCATGATACCAGGTAGTGGGTATTATACCTAATGAAAATATGTACGTTTAGTTTTATACTCAATAAAAATATACACATAAATGTCATAAATTTTAATAAGTACGTGTTGGTGTTATATTTAATAAAAATATTCACATACATATACATACCTTAATGTGAATATACACATGAATATACATACCTCGATGTTAATATACACATGAATATGTACGCGTTGGTGTTATACCCAATGAAAATATTCACATAAATATATATAACTCGATGTAAATTTTATTTGAATATAACCATAAATTTCACACCTTTTAATAAGTGGTAAATGTACCCGAGAAACCCACATATACATTTTATTAGACCGCGATACCAGTTAACGAGTATATACCTAATAAAAATATGCACATGTTGCTGTTATACCCAATAAAAATATGTACGTGTTGGTGTTATACCCAGCAAGAATAAATATATGTGTTGGTGTTATACTCGATGAAAATGTGTACGTGTTGGTGTACGTGGTAAAAATGTTGCGTAGTATTTTTCTAATTAATTTATTTTGCATCTATCATGCATGCCAAAAATTATGATAAATAAATAATTACAATTTCCTATCAAGAAGAGATAAATAATGATACGTATTAATTAGAAAACCATTATTACTTCCCGCAACAGTAATGCCATGCAAACAAATAGAAAGTAGTAATGCAGGTATGCATGCAAAATTTAAACACATCTTACCAACAAAAACTAGTGTGATCCAACGGTATCTAGGCGAGGAGCCTGGGCACCTAGGTGTCCCAAACTATCATATATATATGAGGATAGAAGATAATGCAGCTGTAGCTTGCATCTCGATCAACACCGTAAGCCACCATCTAGTCCAGAAAGGTAGAAATCGACAACAAGATTGATCGATGGCCGGTGCGCGCGCTGGCGGGTCGTTCCTCGCCGTCACCCTCATGGTGGTGGTGGCCGCATCATCCATGCCGGTGGTCAAGGGGGATGACAAGTCTGCTTGCGTCGGCGAGTACTCCAAGCTTTGCGGCTACAAGGACCCCGCGTGCACTACCATGGTCGAGACGACCTGCCACGATGATGCCGACAGCGTCAAGGCCATCAAGGGCATGTTCGACGAGCTGGCCAAGGTCGGTGGAGACAACTATGATTATGCTTCTACGGCAATGTCGTGGGGGCACGTGGCCCTCGGCCATGCCGTCGACGAGCATGGGGCCTGCCCCGGCAACAAGACGGTCGGAGATTTTGCCGGTGAGCACTGCATCCCGGACCTTGACGCGGCATGCAAGGATCCCAGCTGCAGCGACGGAGCTTACATCGAATGCGGCGGTGCGGCGTCGAGATTCTGCTACATCAAGGCCATCCCCGCCGACAAGAAAGCCATACAGCAAAACTTGAAATGCTTCAAGGAGTGTTTAGCGCAGAAGAAGAAAAGTGAAGACTGCATCCTCCACAACAATGAAAAGTGTCCGGCCGCTTGAAAAATGAAAATGCATGCATGCATTCCTTCCTTCCTTCCTTCCTTGTACTTGATGCAGGGTGTTTCCTTCATTTCAGAGTGCCTCATTCATGCATGTTTGTTTTCACATGCGCGTGTTTTCATCTCATTTTGTTGTTGCTTTTTTTTGTTCAACATTTATTTTGTCTGTTTTTTTTTGTTGCGAAAATAAAATTCATTTTGTTGTTGCTCTTCTTGGAGAAGCCATAAAGAAAGAGTGGTATATAATTTTTAGATCATCTCTAACCTCACGTTACATTTTGCTAGCTAGCTACTCCTATAGATGTGTTTGCATGTTGGCAGAGTTTCTTACCTTGGTGCATGCGCGAGTGGCACAAAATCTTCTCTTGCTGCATGTTTTCTTTGGGGGGTCAGAAGATGATAGAAAGGAGAAAACCAAACTCGTATGTCCTCTTTTGTGTACTTGTCTTGTGACCTGTGAAATGGTTTATTTATTTATTTCGCGGGTGCAAATGAATTGGGAGAGCTGAGACCCGAGAGACTCAGCTCCAATATTGCCAAGGTTCAGAGACGCCATGACCGGCAATAGATTGTTTTCTCCAATAAATTACTACCGGGAAATGATTATATGACGAGTGAGTGCGTACCTTCGAGCACTCGGTGAAGGCCACCTAAACCGAGTGCATATAAAAAATATAGACCATGTTTGTAGAAAAAACTACCAAAAAATACAATGCTAATTCGATATAATTTTGAAAGTGCATTCTATGATGTATTTAAGGATAACTAATTTGGTTTTGTGTATGTTGATAGTTTCCGTATAAACTTGAACAAACTTTAAAATTTCTTTCCCAAATTTCAATCTCTCGGGACAAAACAGCGGAAGTAATACTACAATAGGAACACTGAAACAAAGTAAGTACAGGCACACAAAGACAAATAGGCTAAACCAGTACGACTAAGCAAAACTTTCGATGAAAGCGATGATAATCTTCCTAGTGTAGTGGTAGAGAACTTTCGTGACAACAATGGTCACACAGAAAGGAAACAACACAAATACCATGGAGGACAATATGACGAAACAGATCACGATACTAAATACACCTTACTGAGAAATGTTCATCAGAGCATACCTCAGCTGACTAACAAAGTAGCACAAGAGAATCAAGAGACGAGCATACAGACAAACTATCTTAAGCTCGGCAAATTGAAATACACTGAACAACATAGTCATGCTACACATAATAAACAGAGGAAGATATATTATGACAATTATCTATCGGGGCTACCGGGGCAAAGCGCATAGAAAATAAACTACTGAAAGAACTGTAGTGGAGTAGAAATAACCAGTGGTGCTCGAAGACGACCAGACTGCAAGCTCGCGCACCCGCTGGGTCACCATGGTACACGACAGCGGTGACCGGTGCCTGCTCGGGCAGCGATGCTGGAACCGGCCGACTAGGAAGAGGCAACTAGAGTTCCCTGATGCTGGAACCAGTGTTCCCTGGACAAGTGCGGATGGCCAGCAAGCGCATACGGAGACGGTGACGCCAGGATGCTGCAACCATGACGATGGTAGAACCCGTCTGTGTTTGATCTGCAACTATGGCGAACGGAGGCAGTCGAGGCGAGCGTAGTAGCATGAGCGGCCGGCAAACACGCGTGGCAGGCATGGTGGCACGGGTGACCAGCAAGCATGGGAAGCCGAGGACAAGTGCGGGCAGCGGGCAGATTTCGGTTGGCGAGCGCGCCTGAACTAGTTCGCTAAATTTTCTTCTATGCATTTGACTTTTTGGTGACGAAGAGAAAGGTTGTATTGTACAGTCAAAAAGGCTGTATCATATGCTCGGCAGCCGACCGGCCCAAATTTGGGCCAGCCGGCGCCTAGCACTGGCTTTATTTTAGAGATATGGGAGCTGTTGGACGACATGCTCTAATACTGCCCTGGTGAAGAAACATAACGTGTCGTGGTGGATTAAGTTGTTTGGGTTTCAAAGGGCTCTAATTTCGATGTGCACATTGCCTGCTTTTTTTAACGAGAGCAATACTTATTCATTTTTTTGAGGGTGTACGGTGCTTCAAACGCCCATTCATGGAACTGGGGCTCACGCAGCCTCGAACTTGGGCCGGCCCAACACGGGTGCTCGCTGTTGGTTGCTACTCACGGTTCGCGGTTGGACCGGTCAATCATTGACCGGTTAACTGTTGACTTTAAAAAATAGAAAAAATCAAAAATCCCAAAAAAGAATCGTATAAAAATTGAAAAAAAATCATGATTTCAAAAATGTTCATGGATTTGAAAGTTCACAAACTTCAAAATTTTCATAAAATTGGAAAGAAGTTCATCAAATTTGAAAAAGTGTTTGTCAAACTTGAAAAACGTTCATTGGTTTTGAAAAAAAATCATCCAATTTGAAAAATGTTTATCAAACTTGAAAAACGTTCATTGGTTTTTAAAAAATCATCAAACTTGAAAAAGTTCATAGAAAAATAAAAAGTTCATTAAATTTGAAAAAAGATCAATTTTAAAATAGTGCATCAAAAAAGAAAAAATTTAATGAATTTTTTTTAGTAAGGAATAAGGAAAATAAATAAAGGAAAAGGGAAAAGGGAAAGAAGAAAGAAGAAATGATAAAAAAGAGTAACTTACCAGATCATGTTGAGTGGCGCGGTGGTCAGTGTGTCCCTCAATGCGGGACGTCAGTGGTTCGATTTCCTCCTAGAGAATGCCCTGTTTGCATTTTCAAAATAGATAAACAAAGGGGAGCTGGGCCGGCCCAGCGCGGAGCGGCTGTGTGCTCCCGTGTGCAAAATGTATGCTAACAGGTGCCTGAAACGCCAAATAGAAAGCGCCCTTATACACATAAATGAAGACGAAGGAACCCTGTTGTTGGGCCCATGTATGCAGATGGCACACGCAACCGTCCTCCAATGTAGAGAGCCAACTGAGAAGCAATCAAAGGTCGCAGCCCTCCGTACATCGACGACGGGGAATACATTTTGGCGCGCGTAACCCCCCACCCCTCTTACGTGCTGGTTTATGTATGGGCCGACCCATTTTCGGGTTTCGTCCTAAGTGGATTTTTTCCTTATATTTTTCTTTCTTTTTATTTTTTTATTTATTTTTCGTCTTTCATTTCTGTTTCTTTATCTGTTTTACTTTTTATTTATTTCTATTTTTATTATTGTTTTTCAATTTGCGAAAATATTTTAGTTTCTGAACATTTTTAAAACCCCTATTTTTTGAAATCATGAACGTTCATTTTTAAAATCCATGAACAATTTTTTTAAAATCTAGAACATTGTTTTACAAATTTGCGAATATTGTCTTAGGTCAAGTTTCTTTTTGAAATCATGAAGATTTTTTGGAATCATGATCATTTTTTAAATTCAAGAATTTTTTTTCGAAATCATGAACATTTTTCCAATTCATAAATTTTTATAAATTTGTGACGTATCTGAAATTGTGAACATTTACCGAATTCGTGAACATTTTTTGAATTCATGAATTTTTTTTCAAAATCATGAACATTGTTTAAATTCATGAATATTTTTTATGAATTCGTGAACATTCTCTTAAATCTTTTCCATTTTTGAATTTGTGAACGTTTTTTAAATTCATTAATTATTTTGAAATTCATGAACTTTTTTCACAAATTCGTGAACATTTTTGAATTCTCGAACATCTTTTTAATCCATTCATTTTTCAAAATTCAATACTTTTTTGAAATCTAGAACTTTTTTATATCCTGCATTATTGACAAAACAAAAGGAAAAAATTAGGGGGCGTCCCGGCCCGCACATGGGCCCACCCCAAAGGGCGTGTTGGGGAGCGAGGGGATGCGCGCGGCCGGGTTCCAGCACGCGGGTTGCTGAGTAGGAGGTCCCATCGACGATGATCGGTACAAATGCGTCATGACGCTCTAGGCCACCTCTACCTCCCATCCAACTCTCATGTCGTTCTGCTCTTCCAGGTTCATCGCCGCCAGTAGATCATCTGCGCCACTCGACTTCGATAAGCGACAACGTTGTCGGGCGACGGTTTTCTTGAACCTGGGGGTGTTCAACGGGCACAATGACTTGTATTCGCTTCGGCGCTTGGACCTCTCCAAGGTCGACTTGTTCTACCAGACACCTAAAGAAGCGGCCGCGCACACCAAGGTGGTGCTGATGCTCACGCCCGCCAAGGCCTCGGCGCGCAACACAAGGAGAACTGCAAGGCTGACTTGGCGATGGTGAAGATGGCAGCACCCAAGATCAAGCCGCCGACCACCCTGGTGACTGTGAGGCCGCCAGTGTGCCAGTCCTTGTGGACGTTCATTTGCTTTGTGACTTTTCTTCGTGACAACCTCGGAGAACAAGGTCATCGTTGCCGACCATGCCAACCGCATCTTCTGCTTCGACACCGATACTGACTGCGTGCTCACATAGAATTCCGGAAGATCAACCTTGAAATTTTCCTCAAGGATAGCTTTGTATTGTATACCCGGCTTAGGCCCTGATTGGATTGGCGTTTCACAGCTCCATACGCGTGTAAATTATACATACCTCCATCCGTCGTTTCCTTTTACAGATGAAAATCAAGTATGACCGGTGTCATACCCCTGTAAAATAAATACAAGTGTATAAAAATACACTGATGCCAAGCGGGGCCTTAGTCTCCGACTTGGACAAGAGATATATTGTGTGATCAACCCTTTTCTGACAAGGATCGTGCTACGATCATTACGGTTATGTGGGCGATTTGGATGTCCCACAACAGACGTACGCATGATCAGGAGATCATCGATCCAGCCAGCTCGGTTAGACGAATTCGAGAAGATCTTGCGTTGCTGGACATTCCCGGACAGGCCTTCATACCTATGCCGGACCATGGTTGGCGACCTCCGAAAGCAAACTACATCAAGATCAACACTAACGCAGCGATCCACCGAGATTCAGGCATTGGAGGCCTCGCCCGTTCTTCCTTGGCATTCTTGGGTGCATGGTGCAAACCCCATCTAGGGGGCACAGATTCGTTCACTGCTAAGGTGCTCTCCTTACGCGATGGTACCATCTTCGCCCGGCTTCGCGGCTACACGCACGTGCAACTGGAATCCGACTGTCTAGAGGCAGTTGACCTCTGAAACTCTGGCTACACCGATCCCTCGGTCGTAGCACCAATTCTGTCTGAAATTAGAGAGCTTTCCAACAGTTTTTTGTTCTTCAGTATTACTCATGTAACTCGATTCGCTAACTCGAGTCGGACAGCTTCGTCTTGCAGTCCAAGGCGCAAGGTGGAGGTCCAGACCAGGTGCTTGCTTATTACGTACAATGTATCTTTACATCTATTTCAGCCACTCTTTCGCTGACACGTCTTCTTCTTCGCAGGTGGACATGGAGAAGCTTGTGTCATCGCTTCCTCTCCATCTTCTTGCTCTAAGTTTGGATGTCGGAAGAGGTTCAGATTTGTCATATGTGCTCCGTGGCGTGCGCTTTTTGCATTCTTTGTCTGAGCTAGCAACTCGCCACACTAAGCTGGAGCAGGTAACTTGCTCGTCCGCTTCATCATATATCAATTTCTTACCCTGCTCATTTGAATCTTGATGTTCTGCGACTTCTCTCTTTCTCCATGTCATAGTTGACTCATGAATCACATCATATGGTCTTTGTGTCTTGTCTCCGATAAAGCTTAATTCGTTCAGTAATTTTGCTTTTACTGTATGATTATAAATGCTAAATGAGTAAAAGATGAGCATCGAGTCACAATCCTTGTTTATCTTCGTGCAGGTTCTTCTGGATGACGTGAAGTTATCTGAACAAGTTATGGACCTGATATTCTATCTGCTGTCCGTTCTGTCCCACTGGAAGAAGGTTCGGCAACCACCAAATTATTTATTGAGGGCGGCATGCCTATACTTAACTGTTACCATTTCATACTAATTTCTGGTAACAGCTATTGTTCTAAATTAGGAAGATCATCTCGGCGCTTCTCCCTTCATACATTCATCACTTGTAGCAGGAAGTCTTCATCTGATGACGAGTTACTTCTCATCTCTGTGGCATGAACTTGTTCATAATCTTCTTGCACATCCAAAGGTAAGTAGTTGGTAACCCGTATGGTAATTTAGTGATTATTTCGTTTCATGGCTTGATTCTGAAGAAACTGTGAAATATGAAAGCATATAGCTAGCTTCCAGAATTTATAACATGTTAATGTTTAAATTCTACTCCGGTTTTAGTTCAATTCCATGTTGCTGCCCCCTTGCATAAGATTTTTTTTAGAAGAAAAGGGCAGAGCCCCTGTTCCATTTCATTTGCAGAAACGAAACCAAGATGTCCAGATCCAGTTATTACAGGTGAAAACGCACACGGTCCCTTGCATAAGATTTCCAGAAAATAGATTAACTTAGACTAATCTAGTGTGTGGAACAATACTTTAATTTAGTGACACACATACATCTTCCTGTGTTTCTGGTAAAAGAAGTGAGTATGTACTCAAATATGTTACTGTTTCTGTATATCATTACATGGTGTATGCCCCTTGAGGATATTGACTCAAGAAGTTACTAAACGCAGGAGCTCTGTAGAAATGGAGGTATACTGTCACTCTCGATTACGATATTGAAGCCCAGAATGGCTGAAAGGATCAACTGATATCGCTTCTTCCATTTCCAGACAGAAGGCTAAAATCCTTTCTATTGTAAATTTGTTATGAGTCTTGAATTACTTTGTTTTTCAAGTACTAGTACTGTGTACTGCCAGTGTTGAGTTTATAACTAATGCCTGGTATAAACACTCTGTAGTTGTTACAACTGTGTGAATCTGAAAGTATTTCTTACCTCGATGAAGTCGCCACTTTACCAAAGAGCATGCAACTAGGGCTGGAGGTTAGTTCTGACCACAGCTGGGGATGAAATAACTCATTTTTTGCAGCATCTGAAAATATCATTCAGTTGCTATCAAATTTATCACAATGATTGCTGCAGGTTCTTGATTTGCTGAAGATCGCATTTGGAAGGAAACAGAAACCTGCTGCCGGTTCGCATGATAAGAGTTACCCCATGGGTTCTGTGCTTATCAGTGCATTGTGCCTCGTTGACGTCTTTTCTGATGTTTCAAACTTTAGATCTTCCTTCATAACTAATACTGTAAGCTTTGAAACAGACTGCCTTTATTAATACCTACTTTGATAGGGTTATATATCGTCTTTTTGCAACTGCAAAACTGTTACTTTAGCGAATTTAATTTTTGTTCATCTTTTCTGCAGATTCCCTTTCTGACGCAAATTTTGGCGACTCCTCATGATGAGTTTGTCTCGAGTTGGTGCTCTGTAGATCTGCCAGTGATGGAAGATGACACTAATCTGGATTATGATCCATTTGGTGCAGCTGACCTGGCACTGTTAGCTGCTTCAAATGTGCTGACTGAAGCTAAAGTTAACTATTCATGCAATTTTTGCTCTATCAGCATGCCTTCAATACAATATGAACAGACAAGAACATCCTGTGTGGTGAAAATAATAGCAAATTTGCACGTCTTTGTTCCAAACATATGCGAAGATCAGATCTTCTCTCAGTAGCTATGAGATGCCGTACGATTTTTTGTGTAACCTTGTTAAACGCAAGTTCCATTGCCATGTATGTTAACAGAGCAAGAAAGAGACCTCTTTCTTCAGAAATTTCAGAAATACTTGTTATCAGAGAGTCCCAAGCCATCATTGGACCATCCAGCGGCTGATGAGATCACTATAGTTTGTACAAACTTGGGTACAGTCACTTGTCTTTTTTGTTTTGCAATTTATTGTGATTATGTTAATTCATCTCCATTGCATACTTAACTTCTTCTTTTGCTTGGTTTGCAGGATCTTTGTGTTGGAATAATTATGCATCTCTGGGATGCCATTAGCAGGAACTGATTGCATCTAGATCACCTAAAAGCATGAACAGAGAAGGGTTTAGGGGATCATTACATGTCACGGCAGTGGACATGATCGCCTGCTTGGTGCAGGCTTGATGCAGGGGTGATGTAGTCGAAGTAGAGGTTCTCCTCGACGTCCTGATTCCTTCAGGGCGCCACCGGCACTGCCCAGGGACAGCGGCGGCGGCTGGCTTAGGTCTTCCCGTCGCTGCAGCACTCCCCCTGATCGGATGGGGTGAGAGAATATCGGGAGGAGAGTAAACCTTACGTGAATTGTGATCTCGCAGGTGGCCAGCTCTCTCCCGTATCCTTTTAATATGGCGCTGGCGACAGGGGACCCAAAACCTGAGTTGGTTTTTGGGCGCCCCCGATCAGGGCGCGTTAGTTCTGATCGAGGCTCACGTACGTTGGTACGTGGACCCTTTCACTTACCGTTATCCCTTTATTTTTTTCTGTCAGACTAATAGATCTAACTGGCTTGTTTAAGCCGTCAGATCAAAACCAACATTCTCCCCCTTGATCGTTAGGCTTAACTTCATTCGCCCATTCTACATAGGAATGATGTACCAAAGTGAGGTGTTACTACAGCTCGAAACGCTATAGAACCTCAACACTTATAGCACACCCTCCTATTTTAAAATGGAAAACATTTTGCTAATTGGGGACTGGTTTATTTTAATGGTCCTCTTATTCCAGAATCATAAGGCTTCCAGTAGTCCCATGCCGGCAACATGCTCACGAAAAATACTGGGTGGTAAGCCTTTTGTTAGCGGATCCGCAAGCATATGCTTCGTTCTTATGTGTTTAACATCAACTGTTTGATCCTGGATTCTATCTTTCACAACACGATACTTTATGTCAATGTGTCTGGCAGCATTACTTGACCTGTTGTTACTCGTATAGAAAACTGCCGGTTCATTATCGCAGTACAATAAAATTGGTTTAGATATGCTGTCAACCACTTTAAGTCCAGGAATAAAATTCTTCAGCCATACAGCCTGCCCGGTGGCCTCGTAACATGCTACAAATTCTGCTTGCATCGTAGATCCAGCAGTTAATGTTTGTTTGGCGCTTTTCCATGATATAACTCCTCCCACGAGTGTGAATATATAACCTGACGTGGATCTCTTACTATCTCCACACGCGGCAAAATCAGAGTCTGAATAACCAACAATTTCTAGGTTATCATTCTTTTATATGTAAGCATGAAATCCTTAGTTCCTTGCATATAACGCAAGACTTTCTTTGCGGCCTTCCAGTGGTCCAGTCCTGGATTTGATTGGTATCTGCCAAGCATCCCAGTTACAAAACATAAATCTGGGTGTGTACACACTTGAGCATACATGATGCTTCCGACAGCTGAAGCATAAGGAACCGACTTCATCTGATCAGTTTCACATTGGTTCCTCGGACATTGAAATGTCCCAAACTTATCGCCCTTAACTATAGGAGCAGGTGAGGGTGAGCACTTATGCATATTGAATTTTTTCAGTACTCTCTCAAAGTATGCCTTTTGAGATAGTCCTAACGTTCCTCTGGACCTATCTTGATGAATCTCGATGCCGAGGACATACGAGGCTTCACCAATATCTTTCATATCAAAACTAGATGACAGAAAATTCTTGGTCTCATGCAGCATATCCTTATCGCTACATGCCAACAATACGTCATCAACGTATAGGACTAAAAATGTGAACTTACTGCCTTTAAACTTAACGTATATGCAGTTGTCCACAACATTTTCGGTGAAACCAAAAGTTTTGATAATTGTATCAAACTTGAGGTACCACTCTCTTGAAGCTTGCTTCAAGCCATAAATCGATTTCTTTAGACGACATGCCAAATGTTCCTTCCCTTCCACAATAAATCCTTCTGGCTGAGCCATGTAAACGTTTTCTTTAAGTCACCATTTAGAAATGCCGTTTTAACATCCATTTGGTGTAGTTCTAGGTCGTAATGAGCTACTAATGCCATTATTATTCTGAAAGAATCCTTGGTTGACACAGGAGAGAAGGTTTGCTTATAATCAATGCCTTCTCTCTGTGTATACCCTTTTGCCACTAGCCTTGCCTTGAACCGTTCGACATTCCCTTTGGAACCATACTTGGTTTTTGTAGACCCACTTGCAGCCTAATTTCTTAGCTACATCGGAAACTTCTACTAAGTCCCATACGTCGTTTGAGCCCATAGATTTCAACTCGTCTTCCATGGCAACCAACCATTTGGACGAATTTTCTCTTTTAATGGCTTCCTTATAGGAGGTTGGATCCTCCACCTTTCCCATATCATTCATGTCCTCCATTAGAAAAGTGATATAATCATCTGATATGGATTTCTTCCTCTCATGCCGTGGTCTACCCATGGACGGAGGTGGTGGTGGAACATCATCATTTTCATTATTTTCTTGGAGATCCTCATTTGTGTTTGGATTCTCATTATTAGTTTCTAGATCACCATTCGACCGAGAGACTGAACCATGAGATTCAGGATCATCAGATGTCACATTTCTTCGTATTGGAAAAACAATCTCTTGGATAGTCGGGGATGGCACACAAACCCGCTTCTCCTCAAGATCGATCTCCCTTAAATTTGTGACCTCATTATCCTAAAAAAATACCGCTTGTCTAGTCTCCACAAATTTGGTGGTGTGACTTGGACAATAAAAACGATATCCCTTTCCCCTATGAGGGTATCCAACGAAAAAACAACTGACTGTTTTTGGATCCAATTTCTTAAGTTGTGGATTGAAAACTTTAGCTTCAGCAGGGCAACCCCACACCCGTAAGTAATTCAAGCTCGGTTTCTTTCCCGCCCACATCTCGTAAGGTGTGTTTGGTGCTGACTTAGTTGGATCAAGATTTAGTATGTGTGCAGCTGTCTTTAATGCCTCTATCCACAGGCTTACTGGTAAACTCGAGTGACTAAGCATGCTTCGCACCATATCCATAAGGGTGCGGTTGCGACGCTCGGCCACACCATTTTGTTGTGGTTCACCAGGCATTGAGTATTGAGCAATGATTCCATTTTCAGATAAGAACTTGGCAAAAGGTCCAGGAATCTGCCCATAAGGAGCATGCCTATCATAATACTCTCCCCCGCGATCAGACCGTACAACTTTGATTTTCGCATTCAGTTGATTTTCAACCTCCGCTTTATAGACTTTGAATTTCTCCAAAGCTTTCGATCGGTCACGTATGGGATAAATATATCCATAGCGGGAAAAGTCGTCTGTGAATGTAATGAATGAATCAAAACCATCTACAGACTTAACATTAAGGGGTCCACATATGTCGGTGTGAATTAATTCTAAAACCCCTGTGGCTCTTACTGCTCCTTTCTTAATTGTTTTTGCGAATTTTCCTTTAATGCAGTCAACACATTTGTCTGCATCTGATAAGTCTAATGGGAGGAGTATTTCATTTTTAACTAAGCATTCCATTCTCCCCCTCGAAATGTGGCCCAAACGACAATGCCACAATTTCGAAGAATTACTAACTCCTTTCCATTTCTTCTCAACATTAATTTCATCACTCACATGCATAACGGAATCATTATTAAGAGATAACATGTATAGTTGGCCTCGTCTAACACCGATGCCTACATTCTTATTACATTTGATCAAAGCAAATTGTTTCTTGCTAAAATGGCACTCATACATATCATCATCTAAACGAGAAACTGAAATCAAATTCCTACTTAAGGTAGGCACATAAATAACATTATTCAATCTAAGAGTGTGGCCAGTGTGTAGCTGCAACGTGAGAGATCCCACAGCTTCAACATCGGCCTCAACTCCGTTCGCAACCTTAAGCTTTCTTGTTCCTCCTCTTATAGTTTGGATCGTATCGAATCCCTGCATCGAGTTAGCAACGTGAGTGGTTGCCCCTGAATCAATCCACCATGACTTTATAGAAAAATCGACATAAAGAGATTCATCTACAAAAGTAATTTCATCAATACCTCTTTTGTTCATCCATTTTAGAAAGCCTGGGCAGTCCCTTTGATAGTGTCCCTCCTCTTTGCGGAAGTTACAAGCATTTTCTCTAGCAGTGGAGCTGCTAGGAGTAGAAGAAGAACTGCCGGCTTCTTTACCCTTGAATGCCTTAGGATTGAATGGCTTAGTGCCTTCTTTCTTGACTTGCTTTTTCTGAGGCTTGGGAAAACCTTGCCCGTCATGGTTTCTCTTGTTAGAGCCAACATGAAAAACATGGTCTTTCTTCTGCCCCATGATCCTCTCTTCCTCCTGACGATCCTTGCGGTCATCTCAGAGAGTGGCCATTTTTCCCTTAGAGAGTTATAGTTGACCTTAAATTGTTCAAACTCTTCTGGAAGAGACTCAAAAATAATTATGACAAGAAGGGCTTCACTTAAAGAACACTCCAAAGCCTTAAGTTTGGTGTAAGCATTTACCACCCTCAGTATGTGTTGCCTAACGTTTCCGTCAATAGTGTATTTCCAAAGAAGTTTAGCAAAAAGCTCATGAGCATACACTTTGTCGGAGCCTTTAAATTGCTCCTCCATTTCAGTGAGGAATTCTTTAGCAGTGTCTTTCTTAGGGAGTGCTTCAGAAATGTCCGGCGATATTGTCAGTTTCATGATGAGAAGCGCATACCCTGTAGCATCATAATTCTTCTTGAGTTCTGCATACCCTGTAGCATCTGCAATAGGTGCCACAGGTTTTTCTTCCCTCAAGGCATAGTCAAATTCATTACAACCCAAACATAATACGACTTGGGACTTCCAACGAGGGAAATTACTCCCCGTAAGTGGTTCGATCGTGTCGGACCGAAATGGAGCGGAAGCTGAAATCATCATAAAAATTCATAAGTAAACTTGCATGATTATAAATTTACGTTGGTAAATAAACAAACATGCCAAGTATTTAATTTCAACTCCATGTCAAAACACCGTTGGACAGAAAAAACATGGAATTAAAATATCATAGGGGATGACTCATAATGATAAAACAACGTTGGTCCGAATTAAAATTAGAGTCATTTCATTCTGAATTTAAACATCAACATGAAAGAAAATATCATTGTTTTTGATGTCTAAAAATTCATCATGCAAAACACATAATAAATCCTGAATAAAAAATCTCGTTGGTTCAATTTTACCCAGAATAATAATGTGTTCATTTTATTTTTAGGCATTTTCTGTTTTAAACAGTGCAAAACATGAAAGATATTAACTTACAGTGCACTGGAAAACACAGAAAAATGCGACGGCCCAAAATACCCACAGTTATTCAATAGCCCAACCGAGCAGCGAAAAACCGTAATAAAAAAACGCGCTGGGCTAAGGCAACCTAGGCTGAAGCCCATGGCCGAAAATGGCCCATTAATGCCCGCCGGCCCGAGTCGGCACTCCGCGTCGCTGTGAGCCGTCCGATCGAATTGGACGACTGGCGCGGCATGCGGCCGGAACAAAAATGCCGACCGGCCTAACCCTAGTCTCACTTTCTCCCCTGACTCCCCGCGTTTAGCGCTACAGAGAGCGGCGGCGACATTCAACGGCGGCTCGAGGCGCGCCGGCCATGGCGGCGCGGCGGCTGCGCTCGCCGGAGGAGCGTGCAGCAGGATGAATCCCGCACGCTCCCCCGTCGAACGTGGCCCCGGCGTCCGTGCTTCATGGCGCATCAAGGGAGGAGGGACGCCGGCCACCGCGACATGACGGGCGACGGCGATGAGCTCGTCCATTCAAGTAGCGGCGGTGGCGGCTAGTAGACGTTCCACGCGTCGCTCCGGTGGGAGGCGACGGCGTCGCGGCGTCTCCGCCCTCGCACTACGGTGGACGCAGTGCGGGCCCCGAAGGGAAAGGCGGCGCATAGTGCGTGATTTGTGGTGAAAACACTCCTAATTTCAGAATTAGGGTTCTTTCGAATTGGGGAAAAATTCTAGGGTTCTTGAACATGGGAGGGTTTGCTACTGTTGATCCCTCTGCCTTCTAATTTGTTTATCAAAAACCGGAATCAGTACTTAAACATGATTGATTCTAATTAACCGTGACATAACCATGAGCATTAATCTTTAACATGGGTTAATTAAAAGGAACTGACATTAACAGTAATGATTCGAAGCATAATTAGTGTATCACATAATTATTTGCAGATGGCAATTGGCATGAACGTCAAATAGTAGCATGATCATAGGGCTAAACTTGCAATCATGATCTTAAAAACCCTAAACCTGACTTTATCTAAAACTTGATGTTGATCTACAGATAAATAATGTAGGGACCTATTGCAATCAAAATTGGCGACTGATACCATTGTTGGAATAATTATGCATCTCTGGGATGCCATTAGCAAGAACTGATTGCATCTAGATCACCTAAAAGCATGAACAGAGAAGGGTTTAGGGGATCCTTACATGTCACGGTAATGGACATGATCGCTTGCGTGGTGCAGGCTTGATGCAGGGGTGATGTAGTCGAAGTAGAGGTTCTCCTCGACGTCCTGATTCCTTCATGGCGCCACCGGCACTGCACAGGGACAACGGCGGCGGCTGGCTTAGGTCTTCCCGTCGCTGCAGCACTCCCCCTGATCGGATGGGGTGAGAGAATATCGGGAGGAGAGTAAACCTTACGTGAATTGTGATCTCGCAGGTGGCCAGCTCTCTCCCGTATCCTTTTAATATGGCGCTGGCGACAGGGGACCCAAAACCTGAGATGGTTTTTGGGCGCCCCCGATCAGAGCGCGTTAGTTCTGATCGAGGCTCACGTACGTTGGTACGTGGACCCTTTCACTTATCGTTATCCCTTTATTTATTTTCTGTTAGACTAATAGATCTAACTGGCCTGTTTAAGCCGTCAGATCAAAACCAACACTTTGTCCCATTATGCTAAATCATTGATCCCTGGCAACTTGTTAAATGAGGAAGATGCGCAACTATTAAGGTGGGTAATGTCATTCTGACTGGTCCTGGTGTGCCACATAGAAACAGTATTCTTTATGCTTCTCTTGTTGTATGCCTGATTGGTTTGAATTTGTTGCACTCATCCGACAACTTCTTTGTTGATGCTTCTCTAAACTTTACTTTTCCTCTCTGCAGTGATTTTGCTTATAAGTTGCAACGTTGGGGACGCGGCTCCTGTGACGTACGGCCCACACACTGCCGTGTGGGCCCGGACCCACCTGCCAGTGGCCCCACGTCAGGGGATCCTGCTCCCAACATTGGTGTAAATCGCAAGTTGGACAGAGAATATCGCAGGTTTGTTTGCTTTACTCATTTATTATTCTTTTCAAAGCATCATGTTTAGGGTCTCTCTTCTTCTCTGGTTCTCAAGGGATAATCTGTAAAAGTAGTAAATTACATTTCTACAAGGATAGTTTAAAAGTGCATACTGCCCTCAAGCAAAGTCACTGTTTCTTTTGTATGGTTGTTGTGATGGGTGTGCTCAGTGTGTGTGTGTAAACTACAAAATAGCCTGGAGCCATGCATTGGGTGGCAGCTTCACACTTCTTAGCAGTCTACTGAAAGTTGTTGCCAGTACCTCAATTTCTCATGTTAGATGATTTCATTATGTGATGTTTTAGGTGGCAAAAAGTGATGTCACATCAGAAATGAAGGTAGACTTGCAACCGGTGCAGCAGCCCCAGCCAACAAGGGCTGGTGTTCCAGACCCCAATATGGATAAGGATGCCCCTCCTAAGGTAACATTGTTGATTGCCTTAATATTGGCCATTGACTAGGTATTGTATTTGATCCCAATGCAATCCGAAATTGATGCTAGCAGGATGTGCAAAACATCGAAGAGTCTTTGGCGACACCCCCCATGAAACAAGATGGAAATGCTAGGGATGAGATATTGAGACTCCAAGAAACCGTGCCACTAGGTACAAATGCCGGGGTCCTGCAAAATTCAGTCGGTCAGAACCTAATCCATCTTGGCGTTGCGAGAACGACTAGCGTGGGCTATCCGGGTCCCAGTACTGCTACCAGCATGGAGTTCCCACGCTGCAGAAGTGTAGACCATTTCAAAACACCAGAACCTAGCAAGGAAAGTGGTCTCCGGGCCGGGACGAGGATGAGAGGCAGCCTGCTAGTCGACTACACAAGACATGATGACGAGCCGCCCGTTCACAAGATCATTGTCATTCGAGCCTGGCCACCCCGTTCTGCTGATCGACAAGGAAGGGAACGAAATCGACAGGGGCGAGATCTTCCAGGTTGAGGGCAGGGCCCAAGGGAAGAGCCTGGCGGAGAGCCACATCTGCATCATCGACGTCACCGAGCTCAAGGTCGAGAAGTGGAGGGAGATTCCCCACCCTTCCGAGGCATCTGGAAGGACATTCCAGGAGGCAGAGTCGAGGCATGGTGGCGTGATGAGGGTGGCCTGGGATGTTGTCAGGCTCGCCCCAGTAGCGACGTACGTAGGGTGGTTGGTTCTCTTTTGTGGTGTCTGGAATGTAGAAAGGAGCTGCCGTCGGCCCCGTCTGGCTGGGCATCGACAAGGTACAAACAGCAAGTAGAGAGAAGCTTCCTGTCAATCTAGGATCTAAATCTTGGAGGCCGGCTCTTATTGTAACTATTGTTTGGTGAAAGCCAGCCTCCCTCCCTGTCATCTGTCAATGACCATGTGTATCCTTATGTTGCATCCTCTTCTTAGGGTTTACTAATTCTATTATATCCGCCGCAACACTAGTTTGTTGCCGTGTGACATACAAACAAATGTATCTTTCGTTTCTGATAATTGAGAATGTTCGGAATTCTTTCGTGACCCGCGGTGCTTGGGTTCAAACTTTTAGGTTGGGGAAGCAGGTGCAGTTATACATGCAAAATCCATATACATGATCACAGGAAATGCGCAATCTCAGTTCCGGCGAAAACCTGAAGATGCTCTTCATGTATCCATCAAAAGGGCGCTTCTCGGAGAGGGGACTCCTTTTGTTGTTGTGCAAATAAAGAAAATGCCAATGTGCTTTCAATTATGTATCCGTCCTTTTGAGGTTGTGCCCCCCTCGGGGCACCCCCTAGGTGCAGTTCTGGCCCATTGGGTGTCTTCTGGCCCATAAAAAATCTGCAGAAAGTTTCGCGGTGTTTGGACTCTGTTTGATATTGATTTCCTGCGATGTAAAAAACATGCAGAAAACAACAACTGACACATGGCACTATGTCAATAGGTTAGTACCAGAAAGTGATATCAAATGACTACCAAATGATTGTAAAACATCCAAGAATGATAATATAACAGCATGGAACAATCAAAAATTATAGATACGTTGGAGACGTATCATTTGCCTTAGCCACTTCGAGAAAATTATGCAGGCCCTCAATATACTCGCAGGTGCGTCTGTCACCGTACATCCATTACCGGTCCGTCTTCGTGAATTATATAATTAAGTGTATCAAAAACCATTACAGAAAATCATGAATAGAAAAGTGACCAAATTAATACAAGTTCATCATTACCTTAAACCAAAGAACAGTAGTGATTGATACGTCTCCGTCGTATCTACTTTTCCAAACACTTTTGCCCTTGTTTTGGACTCTAACTTGTATGATTTGAATGGAACTAACCCGGACTGACGCCGTTTTCAGCAGAATTGCCATGGTGTTGTTTTATGTGCAGAAAACAAAAGTTCTCGGAATGACCTGAAACTCCACGAAATATCTTAGAATAAATAATAAAAAAATCCTCGCCAAAGATGAAGACCAGGGGGCCCACACCCTGTCCACGAGGGTGGGGGGGCGCGCCCCTCCCCCCTGGGTGCGCCCCCTACCTCATGGGCCCCCTGGTGGCCCTCCGACGCCAACTCCAACTCCATGTATTGGCTTTCGAGGAGAAAAAAAATCAGAGAGAAAGTTTCATCGCGTTTTACGATACGAAGCCGCCGCCAAGCCCTAATCTCTCTCGGGAGGGCTGATCTGGAGTCCATTCGGGGCTTCGGAGAGGGGGATTCGTCGCCGTCGTCATCATCAACCATCCTCCATCACCAATTTCATGATGCTCACCGCCGTGCGTGAGTAATTGCATCGTAGGCTTGCTGGATGGTGATGGGTTGGATGAGATTTATCATGTAATCGAGTTAGTTTTGTTAGGGTTTGATCCCTAGTATCCACTATGTTCTGAGATTGATGTTGCTATGACTTTGCTATGCTTAATGCTTGTCACTAGGGCCCGAGTGCCATGATTTCAGATCTGAACCTATTATGTTTTCATGAATATATGTGAGTTCTAGATCCTATCTTGCAAGTCTATAGTCACGTACTATGTGTTATGATCCGGCAACCCCGAAGTGACAATAATCGGGACCACTCCCAGTGATGACCATAGTTTGAGGAGTTCATGTATTCACTATGTGTTAATGCTTTGTTCCGGTTCTCTATTATAAGGAGGCCTTAATATCCCTTAGTTTCCAATAGGACCCCGCTGCCACGGGAGGGTAGGACAAAAGATGTCATGCAAGTTCTTTTCCATAAGCACGTATGACTATTTACGGAATACATGCCTACATTATATTGATGAACTGGAGCTAGTTCTGTGTCACCCTATGTTATGACTGTTACATGATGAAACACATCCGGCATAATTATCCATCATTGATCCGGTGCCTACGAGTTTTCCATATACTGGTTTACGCTTATTTACTTTTCTGTTGCTACTGTTACAATCACTACAAAAATACCAAAAACATTACTTTTGTTGTCTTTACTTTGTTACCATTATCACCACTATCATATTACTTTGCTACTAAACACTTTGCTGCAGATACTAAGTTTCCAGGTGTGGTTGAATTGACAACTCAGCTGCTAATACTTGAGAATATTCTTTGGCTCCCCTTGTGTCGAATCAACAAATTTGGGTTGAATACTTTACCCTCGAAAACTGTTGCGATCCCCTATACTTGTGAGTTATCAAGACCTTTTTCTGGCGCCGTTGCCGGGGAGCATAGCTCTATTCTTTGAGTCACTTGGGATTTATATCTGCTGGAAACTATGAAGAACTTGAAAGACGCTAAGACAAAAAAATTTCCCTCAACTACGAGGGGAGGTAAGGAACTGCCATCTAGCTCTGCACTTGATTCACCTTCTGTTATGAGTAAGCTAGCGACACCTAAACCTACTACTGCTATGAATTCTGATATGTCACATGTTATTGATGATGCCACTTCTGCTATGCATGATACTTATGATGAAACTACTTCTATGCTTGATACTATTGTGCCACTTGGTGAATTTCTAGATGAGCAAATTTCTAAGTCTAGAGAAAGAGAAATTAGTGAACCTGAACACGATGATGTTAGTGATGATGAACCTATGCCTGTTATTCCTGAGGGTTATGTTTTTAATAATGAATCTTATGAAGCTATTCTTGCTTGTCCGGATAAACCTGAACGTAAGAGGTTACTAATTAAGTGGAGTAAGGAATCTTTTAGAGGTAGGATGAGACCCGACCCTGCTTTTGCTACTTCACCTATCTGTGTTCCTGATTAGGATTATTATGATATTACTGTTGATCCAGATATAATTACTTTGGTTGAATCTGATCCTTTTTATGGCTATGAATCTGAAACTGTTGTGGCACATCTTCGTAAGTTAGATGAAATAGCTGCCCTGTTTACTAATAATCTGAGATCGCGCCACTTTTATATACTCAAAATATTTCCATTCTCATTAAAGGATGATGCTAAGAAATGGTTTAATTCTCTTGATCCTGCCTGTGTGCAAAGTCCCCAGGATATGATTTATTACTTCTCTGCTAAATATTTCCCTGCTCATAAGAAACAAGCTGCTTTGAGGGAAATATACAATTTTGTGCAAATTGAAGAAGAGAGTCTCCCACAAGCTTGGGGGAGGCTTCTCAAGTTACTTAATGCTTTGCCTGATCATCCTCTTAAGAAACCTGAAATATTTGATATCTTTTATAATGGACTAACTGATGCTTCCAGAGATTACCTGGATAGTTGTGCTGGTTCTCTTTTCAGGGAAAGAACACCGGATGACGCTGAAATTTTATTGAATAATATGTTGGCAAATGAAAATAATTGGGCACCTCCTGAGCCACCTCCCGAGCCAACTCCTGAGCTAGCTCCTGAGCCAATTACTGAGCCTATTCCTAAACCAACTCCGAAGAAGAGAGGTGTTCTATTTCTCAGTCCCGAAGATATGCAAGAGGAAAAGAAATCTATGAAAGAAAAAGGTATTAAAGCTGAAGATGTTAAGAATTTACCTCCTATTGAAGAAATACATGGTCTTAATTTACCGCCTGTTGAAGAAGTATATGATCTCAATTACTTATTTACTGAAGAACCTCCCGATATCCCGACACAGGTAGTAAAGGTAAATTCTCTCTATAGATATGATAAAGTTGAAGTCCCTCCTACTAAAATTGCTAGTCAGTGCTTGCATGAGTTTGATGACTTTATGTTTAAGCAAGATGACTTTAATGCTTATTTTGGTAGACAACTAAAGCAGAATACCTTTATGATTAAACGCTTGAGTGATTATATGGATAATATTAGAGGTGAACTTAAACTTGTTAGCAAACATGCTTCTATGGTTACCACTCAAGTAGAACAAGTACTTAAAGCTCAGAAAGAAATGCTTGATTAAATGAATAGTAAGAAAAATGATTATGCTGTTAGAGTGGCTACTAGAACTGGTAGAATGACTCAGGAACCTTTGTATCCTAAAGGCCACCCTAAGAGAATCGAGCAAGATTCTCAAAGAAATAATATTGATGCACCTAGTTCTTCTAAAAGGAAGAAAACGAAAAATGATAGAACTATGCAAACTTCTAGTGAACCTATTGCTGAACCACCTGATAATCCAAATGATATCTCTATGTCTGATGCTGAAACACAATCTGGTAATGAACATGAACCTAGTGAAAATGTTAATGATGATGTTCATGATGATGCTCAACCTAGTAATGATAATGATGTAGAAGTTGAACCTGTTGTTGATCTTGATAATCCACAATCAAAGAATCAACATTATGATAAAAGAGACTTCGTTGCTAGGAAACATGGTAAAGAAAGAGAACCATGGGTTCAGAAACCCATGCATTTTCCTCCGAAACCATCCAAGAAAAAGGATGATGAGGATTTTGAGCGCTTTGCTGAAATGATTAGACCTATCTTTTTGCGTATGCGATTGACTGATGTGCTCAAAACAAATCCTTATGCTAAGTATATGAAGTATATCATTACTAATAAAAGAAAGATACCGGAGGCTGAAATTTCCACCATGCTTGCTAATTACACTTTTAAGGGTGGAATACCAAAGAAACTTGGAGATCCAGGAGTACCTACTATACCATGCTCCATTAAAAGAAATTATGTTAAAACTGCTTTATGTGATCTTGGAGCTGGTGTTAGTGTTATGCCTCTCTCTTTATATCATAGACTTGACTTGAATAAGTTGACACCTACTGAAATATCTTTGCAAATGGCTGATAAATCAACTGCTATACCTGTCGGTATTTGTGAGGATGTACCTGTTGTGGTTGCAAACGTTACTATTTTAATGGATTTTGTTATTCTTGATATTCCTGAGGATGATAGTATGTCTATTATTCTTGGAAGACCTTTCCTTAATACTACAGGGGCTGTTATTGATTGTAACAAAGGCAATGCCACTTTTCATGTTAATGGTAATGAGCATACGGTGCACTTTCCGAGGAAACAACCTAAAGTTTATAGTGTCAACTCTATTGGAAAAATTCCCTCGATTATATTTGAAGGTTTTGAATTTCCTCTTCCTACTGTCAAAAAGAAATATGATATACTTATTGTTGGGGATGTCCATATCCCCGTTGAGGTAACATAGTGTTATTCGAAATTTCTCCGGTTCCATGATTATCGGAATGAGTTTGTTAACAAGACTTGATCAACCTTGTTAGTGGATTCTTTTTGATGAGCATGAGATGGATGAAACTAGAAGCACAACCTTCTGTACCCTCTTTATATTTTCTGTTCTTTAGTAGAAATAAAGTAAAATAGTATTTTTCTGTCTGTTTCCTGACTTATCCGTGCAATATAAAAATATCCCGAAAATAAAAGTCCTCAGAATGCCATGCCAATTTAATATGATTTTTAGAGAATATTGAAGGATTTTTAGTGCAAAAATTACCGCGGGGGGAGCTGCCACCTGGTCACGACGGTGGAGGGCGCGCCCTACCCCCCTGGGCGCGCCCCCTGTCTTGTGGGCCCACGGTGGCCCTCCTCCACTTATTCCTGCACCCATCTTCTTCCTCTGTCTCACACAAACCCGAAAAACCAACTCAAGCTCGTGTTCCAGCAACTTTTGCTGCGATTTTCGATCTCCTTGCTCAAAGCACCTCTCGCAAAACTGCTTGGGGAGATTGTTCCTTGGTATGTGACTCCTCCATTGGTCAAATTAGTTTTTGTTCTAGTGATTTATTCATTGCAAATTTGTACTGCATAGGTGACCATGTTCTTGAGCTTGCATGTCAAATATATATGGTTCCAAGTAGTTCTAATGCTTGATATATGCTCTAGGCACTTGTATGAGTAGTTGCTATCAATCTTATTGAAGTTGGTTCACTTTGTTTGAAGTTACTAAAAATTTTAGATTGTTTCAGAAATAATGAAGAGACTTTTGAGGGGCTCGTCGAGCCGAAGTTCTAAGGAGAAACAAAAGGAAGAAGAACGGAAGCCCAAATTTAATCTGCCTCGTATCATGGAGGTCTGGCCGTGTGAATGGCCTTCCGATGACTTCTTGAGGAGTGCTGGGATTTATGAAGATTTCTATCTATTGATTGAGAACGCCGGCCTCACCAACTTCCTCCGCGACCAACGTCATCAGTATCTCTTACTCACAAATACTTTTGTGCAGAACTTCTACTTTTTCCCTAAGAAATCACCTCCAACAGTAGAGTTCCATTTATATGATGTTGCTAGGGAGATGACATTAGCTGCATTTTGCGAGGTTTGCAAAATACCTTTCGAGGGTTCTTTAGATGAACCACACCGTAATGAAGTGGAAGCTTATATTGACACTATCACTGTGGGAGAAACCAGGAACGTTTCTGATGCAAGAATTACTAGCATACATTTCCCTGTTGTAAGCTACTTTGCCTTATTTGCTAGTCGTTGCTTGATTGGTCGCGGGAACTGTGGGAACCTTAGTATTCCTAATATTATTATTTTGCTCCATGGTTTATACCGCAATAACTCTGTTAGTATGGGTGGAATTGTTGCTAGACGGCTGAGTATGAACCGTACTAAGGGCCCCATCTTTGGAGGCATTTATGCTTCACGCCTAGCTGAACATTTTGAAATACCTATTAGGCATGAGGAGAAAGAAGAAACAACGCTGCCCCATGCTTATTTAGATTATAAGAGTATGGTAGCGCATGATTTTCTTGTTAAGAATCGCGAAAGGGCGCTTAAATATAAATTGTACTTTGATAAACATCACCCTGAGACTATTACTTTGCCTGCTCCCTCTTTGTTTAACTTGTCTGCAGGTACTTACATTGTTCCGTGGGCGGCTGTTCAAGCCTATAGGAATCCTGCACCAGCCTCGAAACCGGAGCCTCCATGAATGTCTGTTTATTCTTGGGATCCTGAGGCGGTTGCCAGCTAGTGGCAGTCAGAGTCCTCTTCATCACATTATGATCCCAACTATTCTTCAGCGCAGTACGACCCCAGCTTCATCTACGGGTATCAGCCAGCTTATCCTTGGCAATAGACCAACTTAGGCCAAAAGCCTAAGCTTGGGGGAGTACGTATTTCCCACCGAAATTACATTCATGTTCACACTCATTGCTAGATGTCGGTGCTCATACTCTTTCACTGTAATATCCATGCTAGTTTATTTTCCTTTTTCCTGCTTTCTTCTTGTGAATAAACCTTAAGAAAAACAAAAAAAATTAGTGTTAGTCTACTTTCCATGCTTGTAGTAGAATTAAAAAGAAAACCCAAAAATATTTCCCGTCCTTCTTTTGCTTGTTGGGAGCTTTCCCGTGTAAATAGTTTTTATTTTTATTTTCCTTTGTTTGGGGGTCGAGAAGACTATATTGAAAATGCTTAGTGGCTCTTATATGTGAAGGAAATATGCCCTAGAGGCAATAATAAAGTTATTATTTATTTCCTTATATCATGATAAATGTTTATTATTCATGCTAGAATTGTATTAACCGGAAACATAATACATGTGTGAATACATAGACAAACTTAGTGTCACTAGTATGCCTCTTCTTGACTAGCTCGTTAATCAAAGATGGTTATGTTTCCTAACCATGGACAAAGAGTTGTTATTTGATTAATGGGATCACATCATTAGATGAATGATCTGATTGACATGACCCATTCCATTGGCTTAGCGCCCGATCGTTTAGTATGTTGCTATTGCTTTCTTCATGACTTATACATGTTCCTATGACTATAAGATTATGCAACTCCCTTTTGCCGGAGAAACACTTTGTGTGCTACCAAATGTCACAACGTAACTGGGTGATTATAAAGGAGCTCTACAGGTGTCTCCAAAGGTAGATGTTGGGTTGGCGTATTTCGAGAATAGGATTTGTCACTCCGATTGTCGGAGAGGTATCTCTGGGCTCTCTCGGTAATGCACATCACATAAGCCTTGCAAGCATTGCAACTAATGAGTTAGTTGCGAGATGATGTATTACGGAACGAGTAAAGAGACTTGCTGGTAACGAGATTGAACTAGGTATTGGATACCGACGATCGAATCTCGAGCAAGTAACATACCGATGACAAAGGGAACAACGAATGTTGTTATGCGGTCTGACCGACAAAGATCTTCGTAGAATATGTAGGAGCCAATATGGGCATCTAGGTCCCGCTGTTGGTTATTGACCGGAGATTTGTCTCAGTCATGTCTACATTGTTCTCGAACCGTAGGGTCCACACGCTTAAAAGTTACGATGACAGTTATTATGAGTTTATGCATTTTGATGTACCGAAGTTTGTTCGGAGTCCCGGATGTGATCACGGACATGACGAGGAGTCTCGAAATGGTCGAGACATAAAGATTGATATATTGGACGGCTATATTTGGACACCGGAAGTGTTCCGAGTGATTTCGGATAAAACCGGAGTGCCGGAGGGGTTACCGGAACCCCCCGGGGAAGTAATGGGCCTTATTGGGCCTGAGGGGAGAGAGAGGGCAGCAGCCCAAGAGGTGGCGCGCCCCCCCTCATGGGGAGTCCGAATTGGACTAGGAGGGGGGGCCTTTCCCTCTCCCTCTCCCTCTCTTTCCTTCCCCCTCAAGTCTCCTAGTTGGACTAGGAAAGGGGAGTCCTACTCCCACTAGGAGGAGGACTCCCCCTCCCCTTGGCGCGCCCCATTGGGCCGGCTGGCCTCCACCTTGCTCCTTCATATACGGGGGCAGGGGGGCACCCTAGAAGACACAAGTTGATCCTCGTGATCGTTCCTTAGCCGTGTGCGGTGCCCCCTGCCACCATATTCCACCTCGATCATATCGTTGTAGTGCTTAGGCAAAGCCTTGCGTCGGTAGAACATCATCATCGTCACCATGCCGTTGTGCTGACGGAACTCATCCCCGAAGCTTTGCTGGATCGGAGCCCGGGGAGCGTCATCGAGCTGTACGTGTGCTAAGAACTCGGAGGTGCCGAAGTAACAGTGCTTGGATCGGTCGGATCGGGAAGACATACGACTACTTCCTCTACGTTGCGTCAACGCTTTCGCTGTTGATCTACAAGGGTACGTAGATCACACTCTCCCCTCTCGTTGCTATGCATCACCATGATCTTGCGTGTGCGTAGGAATTTTTTTGAAATTACTACGTTTCCCAACAGTGGCATCCGAGCCTGGTTTTCTGGTTTGATGTTATATGCACGAGTAGAACACAAGTGAGTTGTGGGCGATATAAGTCATACTGCCTACCAGCATGTCATACTTTGGTTCGGCGGTATTGTTGGATGAAGCGGCCCGGACAGACATTACGCGTACGCTTACGCGAGACCGGTTCTCCCGACGTGCTTTGCACAAAGGTGGCTTGCGGGTGACTGTTTCTCCAACTTTAGTTGAACCGAGTGTGGCTACGCCCGATCCTTGCGAAGGTTAAAACGGCATCAAGTTGACAAACTATCGTTGTGGTTTTGATGCGTAGGTGAGATTGGTTCTTGCTTAAGCCCATAGCAGCCACGTAAAACTTGCAACAAAAAAGTAGAGGACGTCTAACTTGTTTTTGCAGGGCATGTTGTGATGTGATATGGTCAAGACATGATGCTAAATTTTATTGTATGAGATGATCATGTTTTGTAACTAAGTTATCGGCAACTGGCAGGAGCCATATGGTTGTCGTTTTATTATATGCAATGCAATCGCGATGTAATGCTTTACTTTATCACTAAGCGGTAGCGATAGTCGTGGAAGCATAAGATTGGCGAGACGACAACGATGCTACGATGGAGATCAAGGTGTCGCGCCGGTGACGATGGTGATCATGACGGTGCTTCAGAGATGGAGATCACAGGCACAAGATGATGATGGCCATATCATATCACTTATATTGATTGCATGTGATGTTTATCTTTTATGCATCTTATCTTGCTTTGATTGACGGTAGCATTATAAGATGATCTCTCACTAATTATCAAGAAGTGTTCTCCCTGAGTATGCACCGTTGCGAAAGTTCTTCGTGCTGAGACACCACGTGATGATCGGGTGTGATAGGCTCTACGTTCAAATACAACGGGTGCAAAACAGTTGCACACGCGGAATACTCAGGTTATACTTGACGAGCCAAGCATATAGATATGGCCTCGGAACACGGAGACCGAAAGGTCGAGCGTGAATCATATAGTAGATATGATCAACATAGTGATGTTCACCAATGAAACTGCTCCATCTCACGTGATGATCGGACATGGTTTAGTTGATTTGGATCACGTGATCACTTAGAGGATTAGAGGGATGTCTATCTAAGTGGGAGTTCTTAAGTAATTTGATTAATTGAACTTAAATTTATCATGAACTTAGTACCTGATAGTATCTTGCTTGTTTATGTTTGATTGTAGATAGATGGCTCGTGCTGTTGTTCCGTTGAATTTTAATGCGTTCCTTGAGAAAGCAAAGTTGAAAGATGATGGTAGCAATTACACGGACTGGGTCCGTAACTTGAGGATTATCCTCATTGCTGCACAGAAGAATTACGTCCTGGAAGCACCGCTGGGTGCCAGGCCTGCTGCTGGAGCAACACCAGATGTTATGAACGTCTGGCAGAGCAAAGCTGATGACTACTCGATAGTTCAGTGTGCCATGCTTTACGGCTTAGAATCGGGACTTCAACGACGTTTTGAACGTCATGGAGCATATGAGATGTTCCAGGAGTTGAAGTTAGTATTTCAAGCAAATGCCCGAATTGAGAGATATGAAGTCTCCAATAAGTTCTATAGCTGCAAGATGGAGGAGAACAGTTCTGTCAGTGAGCATATACTCAAAATGTCTGGGTATAATAATCACTTGATTCAGATGGGAGTTAATCTTCCAGATGATTGCGTCATTGACAGAATTCTCCAATCACTGCCACCAAGCTACAAGAGCTTCGTGATGAACTATAATATGCAAGGGATGAACAAGACTATTCCCGAGCTCTTCGCAATGCTGAAAGCTGCGGAGGTAGAAATCAAAAAGGAGCATCAAGTGTTGATGGTCAACAAGACCACTAGTTTCAAGAAAAAGGGCAAAGGGAAGAAGAAGGGGAACTTCAAGAAGAACGGCAAGCAAGTTGCTGCTCAAGAGAAGAAACCCAAGTCTGGACCTAAGCCTGAAACTGAGTGCTTCTACTGCAAGCAGACTGGTCACTGGAAGCGAAACTGCCCCAAGTATTTGGCGGATAAGAAGGATGGCAAGGTGAACAAAGGTATATGTGATATACATGATATTGATGTGTACCTTACTAATGCTCGCAGTAGCACCTGGGTATTTGATACTGGTTCTGTTGCTAATATTTGCAACTCGAAACAGGGACTACAGATTAAGCGAAGATTGGCTAAGGACGAGGTGACGATGCGCGTGGGAAACGGTTCCAAAGTCGATGTGATCGCGGTCGGCACGCTACCTCTACATCTACCTTCGGGATTAGTATTAGACCTAAATAATTGTTATTTGGTGCCAGCGTTGAGCATGAACATTATATCTGGATCTTGTTTAATGCAAGACGGTTATTCATTTAAATCAGAGAATAATGGTTGTTCTATTTATATGAGTAATATCTTTTATGGTCATGCACCCTTGAAGAGTGGTCTATTCTTGTTGAATCTCGATAGTAGTGATACACATATTCATAATGTTGAAGCCAAAAGATGCAGAGTTGATAATGATAGTGCAACTTATTTGTGGCACTGCCATTTAGGTCATATCAGTGTAAAGCGCATGAAGAAACTCCATACTGATGGACTTTTGGAGCCACTTGATTATGAATCACTTGGTACTTGCGAACCGTGCCTCATGGGAAGATGACTAAAACACCGTTCTCCGGTACTATGGAGAGAGCAATAGATTTGTTGGAAATCATACATACCGATGTATGTGGTCCGATGAATATTGAGGCTCGTGGCGGATATCGTTATTTTCTCACCTTCACAGATGACTTAAGCAGATATGGGTATATCTACTTAATGAAACACAAGTCTGAAACATTTGAAAAGTTCAAAGAATTTCAGAGTGAAGTTGAAAATCATCGTAACAAGAAAATAAAGTTTCTACGATCTGATCGTGGAGGAGAATATTTTAGTTACGAGTTTGGTGTACATTTGAAAAATTGTGGAATAGTTTCGCAACTCACGCCACCCGGAACACCACAGCGTAATGGTGTGTCCGAACGTCGTAATCGTACTTTACTAGATATGGTGCGATCTATGATGTTTCTTACTGATTTCCCACTATCGTTTTGGGGATACGCTCTAGAGACAGCCTCATTCACGTTAAATAGGGCACCATCATAATCCGTTGAGACGACGCCTTATGAACTGTGGTTTGGCAAGAAACCAAAGTTGTCGTTTCTGAAAGTTTGGGGCTGCGATGCTTATGTGAAAAAGCTTCAACCTGATAAGCTCGAACCCAAATCGGAGAAATGTGTCTTCATAGGATATCCAAAGGAAACTATTGGATACACCTTCTATCACAGATCCGAAGGCAAGACTTTTGTTGCTAAATTCGGAAACTTTCTGGAGAAGGAGTTTCTCTCGAAAGAAGTGAGTGGGAGGAAAGTAGAACTTGACGAGGTAACTGTACCTGCTCCCTTATTGGAAAGTAGTACATCACAGAAAACTGTTTCTGCGACACCTACACCAATAAGTGAGGAAGTTAATGATAATGATCATGAAACTTCAGGACAAGATACTACTGAACCTGGTAGATCAACCAGAGTAAGATCCGCGCCAGAGTGGTATGGTAATCCAGTTCTGGAAGTCATGCTACTAGATCATGATGAACCTACGAACTATGAAGAAGCGATGGTGATCCCAGATTCCGCAAAATGGCTTGAAGCCATGAAATCTGAGATGGGATCCATGTATGAGAACAAAGTATGGACTTTGGTTGACTTGCCCGATGATCGGCAAGCAATTGAGAATAAATGGATCTTCAAGAAGAAGACTGACGCTGATGGTAATGTTACTGTCTACAAAGCTCGACTTGTCGCAAAAGGTTTTCGACAAGTTCAAGGGGTTGAGTACGATGAGACCTTCTCGCCCGTAGCGATGCTTAAGTCTGTCCGAATCATGTTAGCAATTGCCGCATTTTATGATTATGAAATTTGGCAGATGGATGTCAAAACTGCATTCCTGAATGGATTTCTGGAAGAAGAGTTGTATATGATGCAACCGGAAGGTTTTGTCGATCCAAAGGGAGCTAACAAAGTGTGCAAGCTCCAGCGATCCATTTATGGACTGGTGCAAGCCTCTCGGAGTTGGAATAAACGTTTTGATAGTGTGATCAAAGCATTTGGTTTTATACAGACTTTCGGAGAAGCCTGTATTTACAAGAAAGTGAGTGGGAGCTCTGTAGCATTTCTGATATTATATGTGGATGACATATTACTGATTGGAAATGATATAGAATTTCTGGATAGCATAAAGGGATACTTGAATAAGAGTTTTTCAATGAAAGACATCGGTGAAGTTGCTTACATATTAAGCATAAAGATCTATAGAGATAGATCAAGACGCCTAATTGGACTTTCACAAACACATACTTGATAAGATTTTGAAAAAGTTCAAAATGGATCAAGCAAAGAAAGGGTTCTTGCCTGTATTACAAGGTGTGAAGTTGAGTCAGACTCAATGCCCGACCACTGCAGAAGATAGAGAGAAAATGAAAGATGTTCCCTATGCTTCAGCCATAGGCTCTATCATGTATGCAATGCTGTGTACCAGACCTGATGTGTGCCTTGCTATAAGCTTAGCAGGGAGGTACCAAAGTAATCTAGGAGTGGATCACTGGACAGCGGTCAAGAACATCCTGAAATACCTGAAAAGGACTAAGGATATGTTTCTCGTATATGGAGGTGATAAAGAGCTCATCGTAAAAGGTTACGTTGATGCAAGCTTTGACACTGATCCGGACGATTCTAAATCGCAGACCGGATACGTGTTTACATTAAACGGTGGAGCTGTCAGTTGGTGCAGTTCTAAACAAAGCGTTGTAGCGGGATCTACATGTGAAGCAGAGTACATAGCTGCTTCGGAAGGAGCAAATGAAGGAGTCTGGATGAAGGAGTTCATATCCGATCTAGGTGTCATACCTAGTGCATCGGGTCCAATGAAAATCTTTTGTGACAATACTGGTGCAATTGCCTTGGCAAAGGAATCCAGATTTCACAAGAGAACCAAGCACATGAAGAGACGCTTCAATTCCATCCGGGATCTAGTCCAGGTGGGAGACATAGAGATTTGCAAGATACATACGGATCTGAATGTTGCAGATCCATTGACTAAGCCTCTTCCACGAGCAAAACATGATCAGCACCAAGACTCCATGGGTGTTAGAATCATTACTATGTAATCTAGATTATTGACTCTAGTGCAAGTGGGAGACTGAAGGAAATATTCCCTAGAGGCAATAATAAAGTTATTATTTATTTCCTTATATCATGATAAATGTTTATTATTCATGCTAGAATTGTATTAACCGGAAACATAATACATGTGTGAATACATAGACAAACTTAGTGTCACTAGTATGCCTCTACTTGACTAGCTCATTAATCAAAGATGGTTATGTTTCCTAACCATGAACAAAGAGTTGTTATTTGATTAACGGGATCACATCATTAGGTGAATGATCTGATTGACACGACCCATTCCATTAGCACCCGATCGTTTAGTATGTTGCTATTGCTTTCTTCATGACTTATACATGTTCCTATGACTATGAGATTATGCAACTCCCGTTTGCCGGAGGAACACTTTGTGTGCTACCAAACGTCACAACGTAACTGGGTGATTATAAAGGAGCTCTACAAGTGTCTCCAAAGAGACTTGCCGGTAACGAGATTGAACTAGGTATTGGATACCGACGATCGAATCTCGGGCAAGTAACATACCGATGACAAAGGGAACAACGTATGTTGTTATGCGGTCTGACCGATAAAGATCTTCGTAGAATATGTCGGAGCCAATATGGGCATCCAGGTCCCGCTGTTGGTTATTGACCGGAGATTTGTCTCAGTCATGTCTACATTGTTCTCGAACCGTAGGGTCCGCACGCTTAAACGTTACGATGACAGTTATTATGAGTTTATGCATTTTGATGTACCGAAGTTTGTTCGGAGTCCCGGATGTGATCACGGACATGACGAGGAGTCTCGAAATGGTCGAGACATAAAGATTGATATATTGGACGGCTATATTCGGACACCGGAAGTGTTCCGGGTGATTTCGGATAAAACCGGAGTGCCGGAGGGGTTACCGGAACCCCCCGGGGAAGTAATGGGCCTTATTGGGCCTGAGGGGAGAGAGAGGGCAGCAGCCCAAGAGATGGCGCCCCCCCTCATGGGGAGTCCGAATTGGACTAGGAGGGGGGGCGTGGCCCCCCTTTCCCTCTCCCTCTCCCTCTCTTTCCTTCCCCCTCAAGTCTCCTAGTTGGACTAGGAAAGGGGAGTCCTACTCCCACTAGGAGGAGGACTCCCCCTCCCCTTGGCGCGCCCCATAGGGCCGGCCGGCCTCCCCCTTGCTCCTTTATATACGGGGGCAGGGGGCACCCTAGAAGACACAAGTTGATCCTCGTGATCGTTCCTTAGCCGTGTGCGGTGCCCCCTGCCACCATATTCCACCTCGATCATATCATTGTAGTGCTTAGGCGAAGCCCTGCGTCGGTAGAACATCATCATCGTCACCACGCCGTTGTGCTGACGGAACTCATCCCCGAAGCTTTGCTGGATCGGAGCCCGGGGAGCGTCATCGAGCTATACGTGTGCTAAGAACTCGGAGGTGCCGGAGTAACGATGCTTGGATCGGTCGGATCGGGAAGACGTAGGACTACTTCCTCTATGTTGCGTCAACGCTTCCGCTGTTGATCTACAAGGGTACATAGATCACACTCTCCCCTCTCATTGCTATGCATCACCATGATCTTGTGTGTGCGTAGGATTTTTTTTTTGAAATTACTACGTTTCCCAACAATATGCATGATTGTTTATTTAACTTAGAGCCCATATTACTTGTCTTCTCTCTTGAGTTGAATGCTTGCAGATTCCAGCTTAGTCCAATGCACGTGCACTCTTATTATTATACACACCGTTCGGTCGTGCAAGTGAAAGGCAATAATGATGATATATGATGGACTCATTAGGATGAGAAAAGCTGGTATGAACTCGACCTCTCTTATTTTTGTAAATATGATGATTCATCGTTCCTGATTCAGCTATTATGAAGTAAACATATTTGCAATGACATTTAGAGATTATAGTTGCTTTGTGCCATGCTTGATTAGCTATGAGTTATAATGGTTAACCTTGCGTGCCAACATGCTATTGAGATGATTATGATGTGGTATGATAGGATGGTATCCTCCTTTAAATGAATTGAGTGACTCGACTTGGCACATGTTCACGCATGTAGTTGAATCAAATCAACATAGCCTTCATGATATTTATGTTCATGGTGGATTATATCCTACTCATGCTTATATTCGGTGTGAATTAATTTTAATGCATGTTTACGACTGTTGTCGCTCTCTCAGTTGGTTGCTTCCCAGTCTTTTGCTAGCCTTCACCTGTACTAAGCGGCAATACTGCTTGTGCATCCAAACTCCTTAAACCCCAAAGTTGTTCCATATGAGTCCACTATACCTTCCTATATGCGGTATCTACCTGCCGTTCCAAGTAAATTTGTATGTGCCAAACTCCAAACCTTCCAATGAAATTCTGTTTTGTATGCTCGAACAGCTCATGTGCAACTATGCCTGCCTATATCTTCCATGCTAGGTGGGTTATTCTCAAGAGGAGTGGACTCCGCTCCTCATTCACGTGAAAGGGCCGGTAACCGGGATGCCCAGTCCCATGATCCAAAAAGATCAAAGCAAATCAAAATAATTAAACAAAACTCCCCCTGGGACTCGTTGAATGTTGGAGGCACTCGTTGTTTCGAGCAAGCCATGGATTGATGCTTGTGGAGGAGGGGGAGTATAAACCTTTACCATTCTTTTTGGGAACTGCCTATAATGCATGTAGTATGGAAGATACAACCATCTCATAGTTGTTACGTTGACAGTGAAAGTATGCCGCTCAAAATATTATTTATCTCTATTTCAAAAATCGAGCTCTGGCACCTCTACCAATCCCTACTTCCCTCTGCGAAGGGCCTATCTATTTACTTTTATGTTGAGTCATCACCCTTCTTATTAAAAAGCACCCGCTGGAGAGCACACTATCGTTTGCATTCATTATGATTGGTTTATATTGGGTATGACTTGACTGGATCTCTTTTACCATGAATTACAATGTTTAGTCAGTCCTTGATCTTTAAAGGTGCTCTGCATTTATGTTTTGCGATCTCAGAAAGGGCTAGCGAGATACCATTTTGTTATATCATGTTATGATTATGTTGAGAAAGTGTTGTTATCCGAGTTTTATTATTATGGCTCGCTAGGTGATTATGCTATTGATATGAGTAAGTGTGAGACCTACGTGTTATAGTGAGTATGGTTAGTTCATAATAATTGCTGAAACTTGAATGCTGGCTTTTCATGTTTACAACAACAAGAGCAAACAGAGTTTGTAAAAGTTTTTCTTTTTCTCTTTCAGTTTGTCAACTGAATTTCTTGAGGACAAACAAGGGTTTAAGCTTGGGGGAGTTGATACGTCTCCGTCGTATCTACTTTTCCAAACACTTTTGCCCTTGTTTTGGACTCTAACTTGTATGATTTGAATGGAACTAACCCGGACTGACGCTGTTTTTAGCAGAATTGCCATGGTGTTGTTTTATGTGCAGAAAACAAAAGTTCTCGGAATGACCTGAAACTCCACGGAATATCTTAGAATAAATAATAAAAAATCCTCGCCAAAGATGAAGACCAGGGGGCCCACACCCTGTCCACGAGGGTGGGGGGGGGGCGCGCCCCTCCCCCCTGGGTGCGCCCCCTACCTCGTGGGCCCCCTGGTGGCCCTCCGACGCCAACTCCAACTCCATATATTGGCTTTCGAGGAGAAAAAAATCAGAGAAAAAGTTTCATCGCGTTTTACGATACGGAGCCGCCGCCAAGCCCTAATCTCTCTCGGGAGGGCTGATCTGGAGTCCATTCGGGGCTTCGGAGAGGGGGATTCGTCGCCGTCGTCATCATCAACCATCCTCCATCACCAATTTCATGATGCTCACCGCCGTGCGTGAGTAATTGCATCGTAGGCTTGCTGGATGGTGATGGGTTGGATGAGATTTATCATGTAATCGAGTTAGTTTTGTTAGGGTTTGATCCCTAGTATCCACTATGTTCTGAGATTGATGTTGCTATGACTTTGCTATGCTTAATGCTTGTCACTAGGGCCCGAGTGCCATGATTTCAGATCTGAACCTATTATGTTTTCATGAATATATGTGAGTTCTAGATCCTATCTTGCAAGTCTATAGTCACGTACTATGTGTTATGATCCGGCAACCCCGAAGTGACAATAATCGGGACCACTCCCAGTGATGACCATAGTTTGAGGAGTTCATGTATTCACTATGTGTTAATGCTTTGTTCCGGTTCTCTATTATAAGGAGGCCTTAATATCCCTTAGTTTCCAATAGGACCCCGCTGCCACGGGAGGGTAGGACAAAAGATGTCATGCAAGTTCTTTTCCATAAGCACGTATGACTATTTACGGAATACATGCCTACATTATATTGATGAACTGGAGCTAGTTCTGTGTCACCCTATGTTATGACTGTTACATGATGAAACACATCCGGCATAATTATCCATCATTGATCCGGTGCCTACGAGTTTTCCATATACTGGTTTACGCTTATTTACTTTTCTGTTGCTACTGTTACAATCACTACAAAAATACCAAAAACATTACTTTTGTTGTCTTTACTTTGTTACCATTATCACCACTATCATATTACTTTGCTACTAAACACTTTGCTGCAGATACTAAGTTTCCAGGTGTGGTTGAATTGACAACTCAGCTGCTAATACTTGAGAATATTCTTTGGCTCCCCTTGTGTCGAATCAACAAATTTGGGTTGAATACTTTACCCTCGAAAACTGTTGCGATCCCCTATACTTGTGGGTTATCAGTGATCAAATGTTATTACGGAAAAAATAAATACATAAAAGTTCATACATAGTTCTCATTGAACAACATATAGCTCTCTAGCGCATCTAATTAAAACATACATTGAAACTATGTAAAACATTTTAATGCAACAACAAATGTGATCATAATCGCAACTAAGGTAAGAATTGATCCAACGGCATAATGATACCAAGCTTCAGTATGAATGGCATATTTTCTAGTCTTTCTTATTTTCAAGCGCATTGCATCCATCTTGATCTTGTGATCATGGACGACATCCGCAAAACGCAACTCCAATTCCATCTTCTCCTCCTCAATTCTTTTCAATTTTTTTTCAAGTAATTTTTTTCTTTTTCAACTAAATTTAACCTCTTGACAAGAGGGTCGGCTAGAATTTCCGGTTCACATACCTCCTAGATAAAAACATCTATGTCACGTTGGTCGACATAATTGTCATAAACACTAAATGAAACAAATAGTTATAAAAGATAATATACCACATCCGAATCATAGATAGGACGAGGGCCTACGGCGGCGGATACCAAAACCATGACACTATATAATAATAAACAATAATAAAATTAAGAAAAATATCCAAGTAAGAAATTTTTTCTTTTAAAAAGAAGATAAGAACAAGAGGCGATGCCGGCGATGTGATTAGCGATGTGATGCCGGCGATGGTGCCGGCGATGTGATCGGCGTGGGCGATCGACGGCGGTGAGGACGGGGACGGGATGGGATGGACCGCCAAACCTAGACAAATCTTGAGGAAAATGGATTTTTGAGGTCGAGCTTCGAGAGGAGAAAGCTTAAGTGTGGCTTGGGCATTTCATCGAACACCTCATGTGCATGCATAGAAGGGAGACATTCAGAGCTCATGCACACACATCTCACACGGCCAAAAAATAGAGGAGTGAGCAGGCAGGGGCGTGTATATATAGGCATTTATTTAGTCCCGGTTGGTGGCTAGAACCAGGACAGAAGCCTGCTCTTTAGTCCCGGTTCCAGCCACCAACCGGGACTAAAAGGCAGCAGGCCCTTTAGTTTTGGTTCGTGTCTGGAACCGGGACCAATGGCCCTAGAGGCCGGGCCGGCGCCCTGGCCTCATTAACCAGGACTAAAGGGCTCACTGGTCCCGGTTCGTAGCTGAACCAGGACCAATGCCCTTTTCAGGCCTGGACCAAAAGCCTGTTTTGTACAAGTGCCCCTGGTTTAACTGAGATAATCCTAGAATCTCTTGTGATAAAAAAAGTAGAAGCATATAGTACACCATCCAATGTCCTAGGATATTACTCCCTTGGTTCCTAAATATAAGACTTTTAGTGATTCCATTACAGACTACATACCGAGCAAAATGAGTGAATCCACACTCTAAAATGCATCTATATACATCTGTATGTAGTTCATATTGAAATCTCTACAAAAAGGTTTTTATGTTTAGAAACGAAGGGAGTAGTAGAGAAGAGGCTGGTACTATACACATGGTTTGTACTGTACTACTAATTTAGTGCTCAAGGTGGACATCACAATACCAACTGAAGCATAAGTCTAACTGCACTAACCTTTTGGTACAACAGAAACATGCATGCTACTCCCTTCTCTAATATAAGACCTTTTAGCTATGTCAAAATAGTGACTACATACATACTAAAATGAGTGAGCATACATACTAAAATGTCTTATATTAGGGAATGGAAGGACTACCATCTCACAAACTACTCTTGCAAGTGGGGCCCATGGGTGCATTCGACGGAGAAACAATTCGTTACTCATACATTGCATTGCATCAACTCACACAAATCAACAAAGTCATACACATGTATACCTGCACCCCTGGGTTTTTTATGACAGTTGCATGACCAGCACTAGGCCGGGCAAAGTGGGCGAACGCCTGGGCCCAAAGAAGAGGTGGGCGATGGTACAAAAAACCACTATACTACTATCGGTTGAGTCCAAAGATCATTGCACATGTGTAATAGAATCCTAATTTTGCAGGAGCAAATCTACATCACATCAAAGTAACAACCAATATGATAGGAGATAGTGAATCTGGTAGGCGGCAGTCTAATAGGCGACAATGAGCTTAGTTAGCATGTTAGTCTATTTCCCTAATAGACGTCCTGTAGGTGGTACCGAAATCTATGTACACTAGTCTATGTTTAAACCATACATAAGTTTTAATTTTAAAAATCGGCATTAGCACTTGTATGCACTTGATGAGACCAAATGTCTAGAGGAGTATACCAAATAAATAATGTATGTAAGCATAAATGAATCGCCAATATGTTTATGTTTGTTGGTGATCAGTGTTATTTTAATACCATATATATGTTGAACTTATTACCGAATCTAACCGGAACACATTTGCAAACGTTAAAATTTATATTCTACAAGGTTCTATAAATATGCACACCTAATAATACACTAGAAATTATTATTAAGATATTAGTTGGACATTATTCTTTAGATAGATATAACATGAATATATACACATACATACTAATATGTATATTTGCACCATATAATTTGTGAAATTGACACAAAAGTGATTCCTATATAATTTATGTTATATCATTTAATTTACATTTAGCATGCACAAACTGATTAGTGATATGCATTACAATTTATAACAAAGAACACTTGTTAACTATAACAACTAACCAATGTGGTTAATTATACCAACTAAATAATCAAAATTATACTCCTTAATATTGTATTATGATAGAAATTAAATAAATAAGAGTAAAAGTTTGGTACAAAACTATTTATTTTTTTGGTCTCAATTCCAAATTTATTTGGACCGTTCCTGGACGGTTGCGTAGGCCAAGCACGCTCTAACGTTTCCGAAGGAGGCTAGCCCCTGCGCTGGGAGATCATTGACTTCCTAGTTACCATGCACCGCCACCTGAACACGACCACAGGACATCGGTGCACCACATTCTCACTCACTAATCTAAGCCGTGCAACTCACCTACATGCATGTAATGTAAACTACTCACCATGTTTACCACGACAACAAAGAAATGTGGCAGCGTTGATGCATGCACCAGACCATATTGAGGCCGGCCGCAGAGAGGAAACCCTAGCCATGACAGCCACGATGGATTCAGTGTTGGAGTCAAATGGACTGAACTTTTGTAAGAAATGATTGAATTCGATCAGGTGCTCGATACACCAACAAGTGCGCTGCAAGGCAATTGGCAGACCGACTGGTGCTAACTTGTGACACGAGTGAGAACGCGCCAAGTCCAATTTGCTGCCAGATCATCTCTACGATCGTGGAGCGGAGCTTCTTGTGCGAAGTGAGCGAAGAGGCAGAGGTTCGGGAGAGCAGCCATATGGATCGAGCACACATCCTCTTTCTCGAGAACATCTGCGGTGGAGAAGAGCAAGTGCCTCCTGGCCAATGTGGACCACTCTACCCCCCCCCTCCTCCTGCAATGCTCCTGCCACCGCCTTCTTCACCCGTGGTCTCGCATGCATGGTCGCGTATCTCTTTCAGTGCTATTGCCTTCGTTGGTAGGTGTCCTTGTTGGTTTACTGGGCATTGGGTATGGAATCTACTTGCTCGTCATATGTGCCAGGTCGCACGGTAATCATTCATGTTGACACTCCCTACTTGTGTTCTTTCTTTCTTTCTTTCATGTATAATCATAATGATGGACTGTTTCTCAAGTTCAAACTTGTTACTGTAAACAAGTTTCTCGGAGGTGAGGAGCCAAGGCTCCCACCAAGGGACGCAGCAGCAGCAGCGGCTGAGGCACGGGCAAGAGCAACCGGAGATGGCACAGGAGCCCGCCGCGGTCTCCGGCATCCTGTTGGCGGTGCCCATGTTGCCCACTATGTCGTCTAGCAGGATGTTTTGGTTTTGTGAAGACAAGTCAAGGACGTGCGTGGAGCAGAATTAGACGTGGCTGGATCATCTCGATGTGGTTGTTTGAGTTTTTCACCTGCCTGTTAATTTCTTGGGTTGAAAAAAATTGTATTTGTTTGTCCATATATTTGAGCACGCAGTCCCAGCTTTAACATAAACAAGAGTGAACATAATGTGTACCTGAAGCAGATTGTAAGCCCCATTTAAACTCTTTGTTGACTTCTGCTCTTGCAAGCTTGTTCAGCTCAGCTTCTGCCTTCTTCTTCTCCATTTTAGCTGCTATTTTTGATGCCTTTGCTTGATCTTTTGCACCCTTCTCTTGTTCTTTCTGAGGCGCATCCTCTGCTTTCTTCAACTCAGCTTCCAACTTGGCCTCTAGAATGGTTAGATTCTTGTCTTCAATTGCCTTGGTCTTATCCCTCTGCAGAGCAAGCAACTTCTGTTCCATCTCATCTTGTATCATTGTACTTGTAGTGGGTTGGGCATCAACTTGGCTCTGGGCTTTAGTTATGAATGATGAATGTGGAATGGGCATTGCTGCCACATTCCTGACAATAGGTACCTGCATAGATTACAAAAAAAGTCAATTCCTTGATCAATTTGAACAATGTTGCATAGGATTTAGGTAAGATGGCATTTATTTCCTGAGATAATCTTCCAACAAATGTGTCTTGGTAAGATGGTAAAACAGCAGGTCCATGGATGCTACTCTCCTGTACAACATGAAATAGATGAGTACAATGCATGAACAAGATGGAATGAGCAGTGACTATAGATAAAATTAACCCGAGTAGAGACTGGTTCAGGGTTAGGTGCAGCAGGTGGTGTTGGAACATTTAGTGGTACTGAATTTGGTGGAACTAAGCAATTTTTGAACCAGTAGCAACCATTTTTATTATGATTTGGTAGTCCACAGTAGCTGTACTGCATATCACCCCATGCCTTGACATTATCCCCCCCACCCCTAAAATCTATTTCACCTGGTGCTTTCCTTCTCTTCTTTGTTGGTCCTCCAACATGCTTTTGGTACACAGGAGGTAGAATGGTAGGTCGATTCATCTTCTCCCATTCAGTCCTATCTTTGCAAGGATGTACTATGTTGGCATTGGCTTTCTTGTGCATCTCAATGGAGTAACCCTTGTCCACTAGAGAAAAAGAGGATCAATGTTCTCTTGCCTTACACAAGCAATGACATGTGGACAAGGTACTCCTGATTGTTTCCATCAGTTGCAAGTACACTTCTTTGTCTTGAGATCAACCACATAGTCTATAGGAGTATAGCTAAACCTATCTCCAACTGAAAAGAGATTATCACAAGCTCCCTCAACAAAACAGTTGCTTGAGTACTCTGTATTTTTTTCAACCAACTTTGTCGTGGTATTTTCACGACAAATATCCTAACGAAAGGACTTAGACATGAGGCCATCATAATGGTGATTAACTTGTCAGGGTTGAGCGGGTCAAGAGACACAAGTTTACCCAAGTTCGGCCCCTCATGGTGGAGGTAAAAGCCTACTCCTTCTCTTGTTGCTTATTGCTTGAGTATCGATTACAAGGGAGCAATTTCGCTTGACCTAGCTATCGATTGATTGTAACATGTCTATTCTGTGTCAGGGACTCGTCTTTATATACAGGTCGAGGCCCCTGCCTTACAAGAGTCCGGGCCGCGTCATGACACGTGACCAAGCCTAACTCTAAGTCGCCTTGCCTTTCATGACAAGTCACCGTACGACGGCTTACTCCTCTGGGCCGCCTGCCGCCTTCTGACTTCGGGCCCTAAGCCGGCCCATCTTGTGAGCCGCCCATCCGGTACTGCGTCATAATCATCCTGGTCCATCTGAAGACCAGCTCCAAGAGTCGCCAGTAGTTTAACCCAGCCTTCACAGGGCGGGTTACACTGCGGGGTTATATCCCCAACATTAGGCCCCAGATTGATTTGAACTTGTTCATGTCAATCTTCTTCTTAGTCTGGCAAGTCTTCCCTCCGAGTCTCACGACCTTAGCTTGAAAAATTTCATAACCCACCATACAAAATGATGATGTCACCTCCATAAATTTAGGGAGTTTTCTCATGTCGTCATAACAAATCTTATACAAATCCTATTTATCTCGAAAATCGAGGTGCCCTTCTCGTTCCAAAAGTTACCATGCCTCCTCGGGTCTTGCACCTGCCTTTTACTGTTACCTCCACCTATAAATACGTACGGGGCCCCCTCTTTCATTTTTACCTTGTCTCCTCCACTTCTTCTTCCTCACGAAACCCTCTACCATCAAACCTCTGCCGCGCCATCGACCTTTGCCGGCTGCCTCGCTCGGGACTGCAGCACCGCTCTGTCTTCACCGGAGCTCAGCGGCGCACCTCCGCTCTCAGCCACTACAACAGGTACCGAAAGCTCTCTTCCTTAGATTCACATTACCTCGTCGGAGTTCATAGAGTTCGTCGGTGTTCATCCGCTCTTCCTCATGATAACTTGAGTAGATTTTATACTGGATCTGAGATGGCCATAGAAGTACTGCGGGAATATTTTGAATATCAATCTTGCAATCTGAATAAATCATGCTTCGTTCAGAATTCGCGTATGGTTCACTAGCAGCTCCTCCACTGCCATTAGGGTTAGCCATTATCTTTCTTTTTTAAATTGCCCGTAGATCCATAAGTGTAGTTGTTCTAGTCTGAAACTTGTTTGTTCCATACTTAGTAGAACATTCAACAATCCTCACCTTAGCTCGCGCCCTTGTATATGTGGACGGCTTACCGACATATTTGTAACTCGCCAAATCTCAGAAGCTGCATCTGTAACTAAACCGATTCACTGTTTTAATTTGATTTATCATTATGTTGTCTTATTCATTCCACTATGATGACGGGTCATTACTTTCCAAGTAACCCACCATATTCTATTTCCGCAGTCTTCCATAATATTTAGGTGGCTCAGTATGTCGAAAACCACTATTTGCGATTGGCCGCCTTCCCTAGTCACTGATACCATCCTCAAAGATTATCAAGCACAAGGTCTCTTGGCGGCTCAGGAAGAAATTGGCTGCCGAGTCAGTCGAGGGGACAACGTTCCTAATCCCGGTGAAGGGGAGGTTGTGGTTTTTACTGACCATATCCTTAGAGGCTTTACTCCGCCCGGCTCCAAATTTTTTCGGGATGTCTTGAAATTCTTCAACCTTCACCCTGAAGGCTTCATATTCGGCTTTGTTGTTGGAGGGGTCTTTGAACCGCAGGCGTAAGACATACCGTATCTTGTCGCCTTGCGGGTGTTGGGGAACGTAGTAATTTCAAAAAATTTCCTACGCACACGCAATTATGGTGATGCATAGCAACGAGAGGGGATAGTGTCGTCCACGTACCCTCGTATATTGTAAGCGGAAGCGTTATGACAACGCGGTTGATGTAGTTGTACGTCTTCACGGTCAACCGATCCTAGTACCGAACGTACGGCACCTCCGCGATCTGCACACGTTCAGCTCGATTTCTGTCCCACAAACTCATGATCCAGTAGACCTTCGAGGGAGAGTTCCGTCAGCATGATGGCGTGATGACGGTGATGATGAAGCTACCGATGCAGGGCTTCGCCTAAGCACTGCTACAATATGAGCGAGGTGGATTATGGTGGAGGGGGGGCACCGCACATGGCTAAGAGATCAATGATCAACTTGTGTGTCTATGGGGTGCCCCCCTCCCCCGTATATAAAGGAGTTGAGGAGGGGAGGGCCAGCCCTCTACTATTGCGCGCCCTGGGGAGTCCTACTCCCACCGGGAGTAGGATTCCCCCCTTCCAAGTAGTAGGAGTAGGAGAGAAGGAAGGGGAAGAGAGAAGAGAAGGAAGGAGGGGGCGCCGCCCCTCCCCCTAGTCCAATTCGGACTAGGCCTGGGGGGGGCTGCCCTAGGCAGCCCCTCTCTCTCCCCTAAAGCCCAATAAGGCCCATATACTTCTCGGCGAATTCCCGTAACTCTCCGGTACTCCGATAAATACTCGAACCACTCAGAACCTTTCCGATGTCCGAATATAGCCTTCCAATATATCGATATTTACGTCTCAAACATTTCGAGACTCCTCGTCATGTCCCTGATCTCATTCGGGACTCCGACCAACCTTAGGTACATCAAAACACATAAACTCATAATATCGATCGTCACCGACCGTTAAGCGTGCGGACCCTATGACCCTACGGGTTCGAGAACTATGTAGACATGACCGAGACTCGTCTCCGGTCAATAACCAATAGCAGAACTTGAATGTTCATATTGGCTCCCACATATTCTACGAAGATCTTTATCGGTCAAACCGCATAACAACATACGTTGTTCCCTTTGTCATCGGTATGTTATTTGCCCGAGATTCGATCGTCGGTATCTCAATACCTAGTTCAATCTCGTTACCGGCAAGTCTCTTTACTCGTTCCGTAATGCATCATCCCGTAACTAACAAAGAGGGCCCAGAGATACCTCTCCGATAATCGGAGTGACAAATCCTAATCTCGATCTATGCCAACTCAACAAACACCATCGGAGACACCTGTAGAGCACCTTTATAATCACCCAGTTACGTTGTGACGTTTGGTAACACATAAATGTTGGGGAACGTAGCAGAAATTCAAAATTTTCCTACGTGTCACCAAGATCTATCTATGGAGAAACCAGCAACGAGGGGAAGGAGAGTGCATCTACATACCCTTGTAGATTGCTAAGCGGAAGCGTTCAAGAGAACGGGGTTGAAGGAGTCGTACTCGTCGTGATTCAAATCACCGGAGATCCTAGTGCCGAACGGACGACACCTCTGCGTTCAACACACGTACAGCCCGATGACGTCTCCCACACCTTGATCCAGCAAGGAGAGAGGGAGAGGTTGAGGAAGACTCCATCCAACAGCAGCACAACGGCGTGGTGGTGGTAGAGGAGCGTGGCAATCCTGCAGGGCTTCGCCAAGCACCGGGGAGAGGAGAAGTACTTGGGAGAGGGGGAGGGCTGCGCCAAAACTTCGTGTGAAGCTCCCATGCGCCTCCCCACTATATATAGGGGTGGAGGGGCTGGTTTCTTGCCCTCCAAGTCCATTGGGGCGTTGGCCACGGTGGGAGGAAAGAAATCCCATCATTTCCTTCCCCACCGATTGTTATCCCCCCTTTTTAGGGATCTTGATCTTATCCCTTCGGGATATGATCTTATTCCTTCTAAGGGGGGATCTTGGTGCGCCTTCACCAGGGGTGTGGGGCCTTGCCCCCACTACCCACGTTCATGTGGGTCCCCCCATGCAGGTGGGCCCACTCCGGAACCTTCTAGAACCTTCCCGGTACAATACCGAAAAATCCCGAACATTTTCCGGTGGCCAAAATATGACTTCCCATATATAAATCTTTACCTCCGGACCATTCCGGAACTCCTCGTGACGTCCGGGATCTCATCCGGGACTCCGAACAACATTCAGTAACCACATACAAACTTCCTTTATAACCCTAGCGTCATCGAACCTTAAGTGTGTAGACCCTACGGGTTCGGGAGACATGTAGACATGACCGAGACGTTCTCCGGTCAATAACCAACAGCGGGATCTGGATACCCATGTTGGCTCCCACATGTTCCACGATGATCTCATCGGATGAACCACGATGTCAAGGACTCAATCGATTCCGTATACAATTCCCTTTGTCTAGCGGTATTATACTTGCCCGAGATTCGGTCGTCGGTATACCGATACCTTTGTTCAATCTCGTTACCGGCAAGTCTCTTTACTCGTTCCGTAACACATCATCTCGTGATCAACCCCTTGGTCACATTGTGCACATTATGATGATGTCCTACCGAGTGGGCCCAGAGATACCTCTCCGTTTACACGGAGTGACAAATCCTAGTCTCGATTCATGCCAACCCAACAGACACTTTCGGAGATACCTGTAATGCACCTTTATAGCCACCCAGTTACGTTGTGACGTTTGGTACACCCAAAGCATTCCTACGGTATCCGGGAGTTGCACAATCTCATGGTCTAAGGAAAAGATACTTGACATTAGAAAAGCTTTAGCATACGAACTACACGATCTTTGTGCTAGGCTTAGGATTGGGTCTTGTCCATCACATCATTCTCCTAATGATGTGATCCCGTTATCAATGACATCCAATGTCCATGGTCAGGAAACCGTAACCATCTATTGATCAACGAGCTAGTCAACTAGAGGCTTACTAGGGACATGGTGTTGTCTATGTATCCACACATGTATCTGAGTTTCCTATCGATACAATTATAGCATGGATAATAAACGATTATCTTGAACAAGGAAATATAATAATAACTAATTTATTATTGCCTCTAGGGCATATTTCCAACAGTCTCCCACTTGCACTAGAGTCAATAATCTAGTTCACATCACCATGTGATTAACAATGACAGGTCACATCACCATGTGACCAACATCCAAAGAGTTTACTAGTGTCACTAAACTAGTTCACATCATCATGTGATTAAGACTCAATGAGATCTGGGGTTTGATCATGTTTTGCTTGTGAGAGAGGTTTTAGTCAACGGGTCTGCAACATTCAGATCCGTATGTACTTCGCAATTCTCTATGTCATATTGTAAATGCTTCTTCCACGCTCCACTTGGAGCTATTCCAAATGGTTGCTCCACTATACGTATCCGGTTTGTCTTAATTGCGTGCCAAAGCTCGTAACTCAGATACTGATCTCTATGATCATATCATAGACATTTTATCCTCTTGTCACGATGATCTTCAACTTCACTCTGAAATTACTTGAACCATTCAATAATTCAGACTTGTGTTTCATCAAGTAAATATACTCAGTATCTACTCAAATCATCTGTGAAGTAAGAACATAATGATATTCACTACATGCCTCAGCACTCATTGGACTGCACACATCAAAATGTGTTGCTTCCAACAAGTTGCTATCTTTTTCCATTTTACTGAAAAACGAGGTATCCAAGTGAGTCCAAACAATCCATCTGCATGGAGTTTCTTCATGCGTACACACCAATAGACATGGTTCGCATGTCTCAAACTTTTCAAAAACGAGTGAGTCCAAAGATCCATCAACATGGAGCTTCTTCATGCGTTTTATACCATTATGACTTACATGGCAGTGCCACAAGTAAGTGGTACTATCATTACTATCTTATATCTTTTGGCATGAAAATGTGTATCACTACGATCAAGATTCAGTAAACCATTCCTTTAGGTGCAAGACCATTGAAGGTATTATTCAAATAAACAGAGTAACCATTATTCTCCTTAAATGAATAACCGTATTGCGATAGACATAATCCAATCATGTCTATGCTCAACGCAAACACCAAATGACAATTATTGAGGTTTAATACTAATCTTGATGGTAGAGGGAGCGTGCGATGTTTGATCACATCAAACTTGGAAACACTTTCAACACATATCGTCAGCTCACCTTTAGCTAGTCTCCGTTTATTCCGTAGCTCTTTTATTTCGAGTTACTAACACTTAGCAACCGAACCGGTATCTCAATACCCTGGTGCTACTAGGAGTACTAGTAAAGTACACATTAACATAATGTATATCCAATATACTTCTATCGACCTTGCCAGCCTTCTCATTTACCAAGTATCTAGGGTAATTCTGCTCCAGTGGCTGTACCCCTTATTACAGAAGCACTTAGTCTCGGGTTTGGGTTCAACCTTGGGTTTCTTCACTAGAGCAGCAGCTGATTTGCCGTTTCATGAAGTATCCCTTCTTGCCCTTGCCCTTCTTGAAAACTAGTGGTTTCACCAACCATCAACAATTGATGCTCCTTCTTGATTTCTACTTTCGCGGTGTCAAACATCACAAATATCTCAAGGATCATCATATCTATCCCTGATTTGTTATAGTTCATCACGAAGCTCTAGCAGCTTGGTGGCAATGACTTTGGAGAAACATCACCATCTTATTGGAAGATCAACTCCCACTCGATTCAAGTGATTGTTGCACTCAGACAATCTGAGCACAAGCTCAGCGATTGAGCTTTTCTCCCTTAGTTTGCAGGCTAAGAAAATCGTCGGAGGTCTCATACCTCTTGACATGGGCACGAGCCTGAAATCCCAATTTCAGCCCTTGAAACATCTCATATGTTCCGCGATGTTTCGAAAACGTCTTTAGTGCCTCAACTCTAAACCGTTTAACTGAACTATCACGTAGTTATCAAAACGTGTATGTCCGATGTTCGCAACATCCACAAACGACGTTTGGGGTTCAGCACACTGAGCAGTGCATTAAGGACATAAGCTTTCTACTGTCCGCATAATTGCTACTATCAACTTTCAACTATATTTTTTCTAGGAACATATCTAAACAGTGGAACTAAAACGCGAGCTTACGACATAATTTGCAAAGGTCTTTTGACTATGTTCAGGATAATTAAGTTCATCTTATGAACTCCCACTCAGATAGACATCCCTCTGGTCATCTAAGTGATTACATGATCCGAGTCAACTAGGCCGTGTCAAATCATCACGTGAGACGGACTAGTCATCATCGGTGAACATCTTCATGTTGATCGTATCTACTATACGACTCATGCTCGACCTTGTTGGGGAACTCTGATGTAAACCTTGCCGTAAGTTTCCCCCCCAACCCTAGGCGCAAGGGCCCAAGGAGGGGGGCGCACCCAGCCCACCAGGGGCTGGCTTCTATCCCATGCGGCCCCATGTGGCCCCCCGGGAGAAGTGGCCCCTCCCGGTGGACCCCCGGAACCCTTCCGGTGGCCTCGGTACATTACCGATAAGCCCCCGAAACATTCCCGTGTCTGTATAACAACTTCCCATATATAAAACTTCACCTCCGGACTATTCCGGAACTCCTCGTGACGTCCGGGATCTCATCCGGGACTCCGAACAACATTCGGGTGTCACATACTAGTCTTCCTAACAACCCTAGCGTCACCGTACCTTAAGTGTGTAGACCCTACGGGTTCGGGAGACATGCAGACATGACCAAGACCACTCTCGGGCAATAACCAACAGCGGGGTCTCGATACCCATGTTGGCTCCCACATGCTCCTCGATGATTTCATCGGTTGAACCACGATGTCGAGGATTCGATCAAACCCTGTATACAATTCCCTTTGTCAATCGGTACGTTACTTGCCCGAGACTCGATCGTCGGTATCCCAATACCTTGTTCAGTCTCGTTACCGGCAAGTCACTTTACTCATACCGTAATGCATGATCCCGTGGCCAACACCTTGGTCACCTTGAGCTCATATGATGATGCATTACCGAGTGGGCCCAGAGATACCTCTCCGTCATACGGAGTGACAAATCCCAGTCTCGATCCGCATAAAACAATAGATACTTTCGGAGATACCTGTAGTGCATCTTTATAGTCACCCAGTTACGTTGTGACGTTTGATACACCCAAAGCACTCCTACGGTATCCAGGAGTTACACGCTCTCATGGTCGAAGGAAGAGATACTTGACATTGGCAAAGCTCTAGCAAACGAACTACACGATCTTGGTGCTATGCTTATGATTGGGTCTTGTCCATCACATCATTCTCCTAATGATGTGATCCCGTTATCAACGACATCCAATGTCCATAGCCAGGAAACCATGACTATCTGTTGATCAGAACGAGCTAGTCAACTAGAGGCTCACTAGGGACATATTGTGGTCTTTGTATTCACACGTGTATTTACGATTTCCGGATAATACAATTATAGCATGAATACAAGACAATTATCATGAACAATGAAATATAATAATACTTTTATTATTGCCTCTAGGGCATATTTCCAACAGTCTCCCACTTGCACTAGAGTCACTAATCTAGTTACATTGTGATGAATCGAACACCCATAGAGTTCTGGTGTTGATCATGTTTTGCTCGCGAGAGAGGTTTAGTCAATGGATCTGCGACATTCAGATCCGTATGTACTTTGCAAATTTCTATGTCTCCATCTTGAACATTTTCACGGATGGAGTTGAAACGACGCTTGATGTGCCTGGTCTTCTTGTGAAACCTGGGCTCCTTGGCAAGGGTAATAGCTCCAGTGTTGTCACAGAAGAGTTTGATTGGCCCCGACGCATTGGGTATGACTCCTAGGTCGGTGATGAACTCCTTCACCCAAATCGCTTCATGCGCTGCCTCCGAGGCTGCCATGTACTCCGCTTCACACGTAGATCCCGCCACGACGCTCTGCTTGCAGCTGCACCAGCTTACTGCTCCACCATTCAACATATACACGTATCCGGTTTGTGACTTAGAGTCATCCGGATCTGAGTCGAAGCTAGCATCGACGTAACCCTTTACGACGAGCTCTTCGTCTCCTCCATAAACGAGAAACATGTCCTTTGTCCTTTTCAGGTACTTCAGGATATTCTTGACCGCTGTCCAGTGTTCCTTGCCGGGATTACTCTGGTATCTTGCTACCAAACTTACGGCAAGGTTTACATCAGGTCTGGTACACAGCATGGCATACATAATAGATCCTATGGCTGAAGCATAGGGGATGACACTCATCTCTTCTTTATCTTTTGCCGTGGTCGGTGATTGAGCCGAGCTCAATCTCACACCTTGTAACATAGGCAAGAACCCTTTCTTGGACTCATCCATTTTGAACTTTTCAAAATCTTATCAAGGTATGTGCTTTGTGAAAGACCTATGAGGCGTCTCGATCTATCTCTATAGATCTTGATGCCTAATATATAAGCAGCTTCTCCAAGGTCCTTCATTGAAAAACATTTGTTCAAGTAGGCCTTAATGCTGTCCAGAAATTCTATATTATTTCCCATCAAGAGTATGTCATCTACATATAATATGAGAAATGCTACAGAGCTCCCACTCACTTTCTTGTAAACGCAGGCTTCTCCATAAGTCTACATAAACCCAAACGCTTGGATCATCTCATGAAAGCGAATATTCCGACTCCGAGATGCTTGCACCAGCCCATAAATGGATCGCTGGAGCTTGCATACTTTGTTAGCGTTCTTAGGATCGACAAAACCTTCCGGCTGCATCATATACAGTTCTTCCTTAAGATGCTCGTTAAGGAATGCCGTTTTGACGTCCATCTGCCATATCTCATAATCATAGTATGCGGCAATTGCTAACATGATTCGGACGGACTTCAGCTTCGCTACGGGAGAGAATGTCTCGTCGTCATCAATCCCTTGAACTTGTCGATAACCCTTAGCGACAAGTCGAGCTTTATAGATGGTAACATTTCCATCCGCGGCCGTCTTCTTCTTAAAGATCCATTTGTTTTCTATCGCTCGTCGATCATTGGGCAAGTCTGTCAAAGTCCATACTTTGTTTTCATACATGGATTCTATCTCGGATTTCATGGCTTCAAGCCATTTGTTGGAATCTGGGCCCGCCATTTGCTTCTTCATAGTTCGAAGGTTCACCGTTGTCTAACAACATGATTTCCAGGACAGGGTTGCCGTACCACTCTGGTGCGGAACGTGTCCTTGTGGACCTATGAGGTTCAGTAGCAACTTGATCTAAAGTACCTTGATCATCATCATTGTTTTCCTCTTCGATTGGTGTGGGCATCACAGGAACATTTTCCTGAGCTGCACCACTTTCCCGTTCGAGAGGTATTACTTCATCGAGTTCTACTTTCCTCCCACTTACTTCTTTCGAGAGGAACTCTTTTTCCAGAAAGCATCCGTTCTTGGCAACAAAGATTTTGCCCTCGGATCTTAAGTAGAAGGTATACCCGACAGTTTCCTTAGGGTATCCTATGAAGGCGCATTTTTCCGACTTGGGTTCGAGCTTTTCAGGTTGAAGTTTCTTGACATAAGCATCGCATCCGCAAACTTTTAGAAACGACAGCTTAGGTTTCTTCCCAAACCATAATTCATACGGTGTCGTCTCAACGGATTTAGACGGTGCCCTATTTAAAGTGAATGTAGCTGTCTCTAGAGTGTATCCCCAAAATGATAGCGGTAAATCGGTAGGAGACATCATAGACCGCACCATATCCAATAGAGTGCGATTACGACGTTCGGACACACCGTTTCACTGAGGTGTTCCAGGCGGCGTGAGTTGTGAAACGATTCCACATTTCCTTAAGTGTGTACCAAGTTTGTGACTTAAGTATTCTCCTCCAAGATCTGATCGCAGGAACTTTATCTTTCGGTCACGTTGATTCTCCACCTCATTCTGAAATTCCTTGAACTTTTCAAAGGTCTCAGACTTGTGTTTCATTAAGTAGACATACCCATATCTACTTAAGTCATCAGCGAGAGTGAGAACATAACGATATCCTCCGCGAGCCTCAACGCTCATTGGACCGCACACATCGGTATGTATGATTTCCAACAAGTTGGTTGCTCGCTCCATTGTTCCGGAGAACGGAGTCTTGGTCATTTTGCCCATGAGGCATGGTTCGCATGTGTCAAACGATTCATAATCAAGAGACTCTAAAAGTCCATCAGCATGGAGCTTCTTCATGCGCTTGACACCAATGTGACCAAGGCGGCAGTGCCACAAGTATGTGGGACTATCGTTATTAACTTTACATCTTTTGGCATCTACACTATGAACATGTGTAATATTACGCTCAAGATTCATTAAGAATAAACCATTGACCATCGGAGCATGACCATAAAACATATCTCTCATATAAATTGAACAACCATTATTCTCGGACTTAAATGAGTAGCCATCTCGTATTAAACGAGATCCAGATACAATGTTCATGCTCAAACTTGGCACTAAATAACAATTATTAAGGTTCAAAACTAATCCCGTAGGTAAATGTAGAGGCAGCGTGCCGACGGCGATCACATCGACTCTGGAACCATTCCCGACGCGCATCGTCACCTCGTCCTTCGCCAGTCTCCGTTTATTCCGCAGCTCCTGCTGTGAGTTACAAATATGAGCAACGACACCGGTATCAAATACCCAGGAGTTACTACGAGTACTGGTAAGGTACACATCAATTACATGTATATCAAATATAACTTTGGTGTTGCCGGCCTTCTTATCCGCTAAGTATTTGGGGCAGTTCCGCTTCCAGTGACCCTTCCCCTTGCAATAAAAGCACTCAGTCTCAGGCTTGGGTCCATTCTTTGACTTCTTCCCAGCAACTGGCTTACCGGGCGCGGCAACCTCCTTGCCGTCCTTCTTGAAGTTCTTCTTACCCTTGCCCTTCTTGAACTTAGTGGTCTTATTGACCATCAACACTTGATGTTCTTTCTTGATTTCAACCTCTGCTGACTTCAGCATCGAGAACACTTCAGGAATGGTCTTTTCCATCCCATGCATCTTGTTGTTCATCACAAAGCTCTTGTAGCTAGGTGGGAGCGACTGGAGGATTCTGTCAATGACCGCCTCATCTGGGAGGTTAATGTTCAGCTGGGTCATACGGTTGTGCAACCCAGACATCTTCAGGATGTGCTCACTAACAGAACTGTTTTCCTCCATCTTACAACTATAGAACTTGTCGGAGACATCATATCTCTCGACCCGGGCATGAGCTTGGAAAACTAGTTTGAGCTCTTCGAACATCTCATATGCTCCGTGATGCTCAAAACGCTTTTGGAGCCCCGGTTCTAAGCTGTAAAGCATGCCGCACTGAACGAGGGAGTAATCATCAGCGCAAGTTTGCCAAGCATTCATAATGTCTTGGTTCTCTGGGACGGGAGCGTCACCTAGCGGTCCTTCTAGGACATATTGTTTCCTGGCAGCTATGAGGATGATCCTCAGGTTCCGGACCCAGTTCGTATAGTTGCTGCCATCATCTTTCAGCTTGGTTTTCTCTAGGAACGCGTTGAAGTTCATGTTGACATGAGCGTTGGCCATTTGATCTACAAGACATATTTGCAAAGGTTTTTAGACTAAGTTCATGATAATTAAGTTCTAATGAAATTTTGAACTCCCACTTAGATTAGACATCCCTCTGGTCATCTAAGTGTTACACGATCCGAGTCGACTAGCCCGTGTCCGATCATCACGTGAGACGGACTAGTCATCGTCGGTGAACATTCTCATGTTGATCGTATCTTCCATACGACTCGTGTTCGACCTTTCGGTCTCCGTGTTCCGAGGCCATGTCTGCACATGCTAGGCTCGTCAAGTTAACCCTAAGTGTTTTCGCTGTGTAAAACTGTCTTACACCCGTTGTATGTGAACGTAAGAATCCATCACACCCGATCATCACGTGGTGCTTAGATGCGACGAACTATAGCAACGGTGCACAGTTAGGGGAGAACACTTCTTGAAATTTTGTAAGGGATCATCTTATTTACTACCGTCGTCCTAAGTAAACAAGATGCATAAACATAATAAACATCACATGCAATTATATGGTTGTGACATGATATGGCCAAAATCATATAGCTCCATTGGTCTCCATCTTCGGGGCTCCATGATCATCTTGTCACCGGCTTGACACCATGATCTCCATCATCATGATCTCCATCATCGTGTCTTCATGAAGTTGTCACGCCAACGACTACTTCTACTTCTATGGCTAACGCGTTTAGCAATAAAGTAAAATAAGTTACATGGCGTTCTTCAATGACACGCAGGTCATACAAAAATAAAGACAACTCCTATGGCTCCTGCCGGTTGTCATACTCATCGACATGCAAGTCGTGAATCCTATTACAAAGAACATGATCTCATACATCACAATTCATCATTCATCACAACTTCTGGCCATATCACATCACATGATCAATCGCTGCAAAAACAAGTTAGACGTCCTCTAATTGTTGTTGCATCTTTTGCGTGGCTGCAATTTGGTTCTAGCAAGAACGTTTTCTTACCTACGAATAACCACAACGTGATTTTTTGTCAACTTCTATTTACCCTTCATAAGGGCCCTTTTCATCGAATCCGCTCCAACTAAAGTGGGAGAGACAGACACCCGCTAGCCACCTTATGAAACTAGTGCATGTTAATCGATGGAACCGGTCTCACGTAAGCGTACGTGTAAGGTTGGTCCGGGCCGCTTCATCCCACAATACCGTTGAAGCAAGAAAAGACTAGTAGGGGCAAGTAAGTTAACAAGATCCACGCCCACAACAAAATTGTGTTCTACTCGTGCAAAGAGAACTACGCTTAGACCTAGCTCATGATGCCACTGTTGGGGAACGTTGTAGAAATTTAAAATTTTTCCTACGGATTCACCAAGATCCATCTATGAGATCATCTAAGCAACGAGTCAAGGGAGATAGTTTGCATCTACATACCACTTGTAGATCACGAGCGGAAGCTTGCCAAGGGGATGGTGATGATGGAGTCGTACTCGAACGTGATTCGGATCACCGATGTCCAAGTGCTGAACGAACAGCACCTCCGCGTTCAACACACGTACGGGACGGGAGACGTATCCTCCTTCTTGATCCAGCAAGGGGGAAGGAGAGGTTGAGGAAGATCGCTCCAACGGCAGCACGACGGCATGGTGTAGTTGGTGCAGCAGTACTCCGACAGGGCTTCGCCAAGCACGTACGGAGGAGGAGAGGTGTTGGGGAGGGGAGGGGTTGCGCCTTGGCTTGTGGTGCTGCAGCCCTCCCCTCACCCCTCTATTTATAGGGGAAGGGGCAAGGGGGGCCGGCCCCTCTAGATGAGATCTAGAGGGGGCGGGGGGCGGCGGCCAGGGTGGGGGGACTTGCCCCCCAAGCAAGGGGGGCGCCCCCTTTAGGGTTTCCCCCCCAACCCTAGGCGCAAGGGCCCAAGGAGGGGGGCGCGCCCAGACCACCAGGGGCTGGCTGCTATCCCATGCGGCCCCATGTGGCCCCCCGGGAGGGGTGGCCCCTCCCAGTGGACCCCCGGAACCCTTCCGGTGGCCCCGGTACAATACCGATAAGCCCCCGAAACTTTCCGGTGTCTGTATAACAACTTCCCATATATAAAACTTCACCTCCGAACTATTCCGGAACTCCTCGTGACGTCCGGGATCTCATCCGGGACTCCGAACAACATTCGGGTGTCACATACTAGTCTTCCTAACAACCCTAGCGTCACCGAACCTTAAGTGTGTAGACCCTACGGATTCGGGAGACATGCAGACATGACCGAGACCACTCTCGGGCAATAACCAACAGCGGGGTCTGGATACCCATGTTGGCTCCCACATGCTCCTCGATGATTTCATCGGTTGAACCACAATGTCGAGGATTCCATCAAACCCTGTATACAATTCCCTTTGTCAATCGGTACATTACTTGCCCGAGACTCGATCGTCGGTATCCCAATACCTTGTTCAGTCTCGTTACCGGCAAGTCACTTTACTCGTACCGTAATGCATGATCCCGTGGCCAACACCTTGGTCACCTTGAGCTCATTATGATGATGCATTACCGAGTGGGCCCAGAGATACCTCTCCGTCATACGGAGTGACAAATCCCAGTCTCGATCCGCATAAAACAATAGATACTTTCGGAGATACCTGTAGTGCACCTTTATAGTCACCCAGTTACTTGTGACGTTTGATACACCCAAAGCACTCCTACGGTATCCAGGAGTTACACGCTCTCATGGTCGAAGGAAGAGATACTTGACATTGGCAAAGCTCTAGCAAACGAACTACACGATCTTGGTGCTATGCTTATGATTGGGTCTTGTCCATCACATCATTCTCCTAATGATGTGATCCCGTTATCAACGACATCCAATGTCCATAGCCAGGAAACCATGACTATCTGTTGATCACAACGAGCTAGTCAACTAGAGGCTCACTAGGGACATATTGTGGTCTTTGTATTCACACGTGTATTTACGATTTCCGGATAATACAGTTATAGCATGAATACAAGACTATTATCATGAACAATGAAATATAATAATACTTTTATTATTGCCTCTAGGGCATATTTCCAACAGTCTCCCACTTGCACTAGAGTCACTAATCTAGTTACATTGTGATGAATCGAACACCCATAGAGTTCTGGTGTTGATCATGTTTTGCTCGCGAGAGAGGTTTAGTCAACGGATCTGCGACATTCAGATCCGTATGTACTTTGCAAATTTCTATGTCTCCATCTTGAACATTTTCACGGATGGAGTTGAAACGACGCTTGATGTGCCTGGTCTTCTTGTGAAACCTGGGCTCCTTGGCAAGGGCAATAGCTCCAGTGTTGTCACAGAAGAGTTTGATTGGCCCCGACGCATTGGGTATGACTCCTAGGTCGGTGATGAACTCCTTCACCCAAATCGCTTCATGCGCTGCCTCCGAGGCTGCCATGTACTCCGCTTCATACGTAGATCCCGCCACGACGCTCTGCTTGCAGCTGCACCAGCTTACTGCTCCACCATTCAACATATACACGTATCCGGTTTGTGACTTAGAGTCATCCGGATCTGAGTCGAAGCTAGCGTCGACGTAACCCTTTACGACGAGCTCTTCGTCTCCTCCATAAACGAGAAACATGTCCTTTGTTCTTTTCAGGTACTTCAGGATATTCTTGACCGCTGTCCAGTGTTCCTTGCTAGGATTACTCTGGTATCTTGCTACCAAACTTATGGCAAGGTTTACATCAGGTCTGGTACACAGCATGGCATACATAATAGATCCTATGGCTGAAGCATAGGGGATGACACTCATGTCTTCTTTATCTTTTGCCGTGGTCGGTGATTGAGCTAAGCTCAATCTCACACCTTGTAACATAAGCAAGAACCCTTTCTTGGACTCATCCATTTTGAACTTTTTCAAAATCTTATCAAGGTATGTGCTTTGTGAAAGACCTATGAGGCGTCTCGATCTATCTCTATAGATCTTGATGCCTAATATATAAGCAGCTTCTCCAAGGTCCTTCATTAAAAAACATTTGTTCAAGTAGGCCTTAATGCTGTCCAAAAATTCTATATTATTTCCCATCAAGAGTATGTCATCTACATATAATATGAGAAATGCTACAGAGCTCCCACTCACTTTCTTGTAAACGCAGGCTTCTCCATAAGTCTGCATAAACCCAAACGCTTTGATCATCTCATCAAAGCGAATATTCCAACTCCGAGATGCTTGCACCAGCCCATAAATGGATCGCTGGAGCTTGCATACTTTGTTAGCGTTCTTAGGATCGACAAAACCTTCCGGCTGCATCATATATAGTTCTTCCTTAAGATGCCCGTTAAGGAATGCCGTTTTGACGTCCATCTGCCATATCTCATAATCATAGTATGCGGCAATTGCTAACATGATTCAGACGGACTTCAGCTTCGCTACGGGAGAGAATGTCTCGTCGTAGTCAATCCCTTGAACTTGTCGATAACCCTTAGCAACAAGTCGAGCTTTATAGATGGTAACATTGCCATCCGCGTTCGTCTTCTTCTTAAAGATCCATTTGTTTTCTATCGCTCGCCGATCATCGGGCAAGTCTATCAAAGTCCATACTTTGTTTTCATACATGGATTCTATCTCGGATTTCATGGCTTCAAGCCATTTGTTGGAATCTGGGCCCGCCATCACTTCTTCATAGTTCGAAGGTTCACCGTTGTCTAACAACATGATTTCCAGGACAGGGTTGCTGTACCACTCTGGTGCGGAACATGTCCTTGTGGACCTACGAAGTTCAGTAGTAACTTGATCCGAAGTACCTTGATCATCATCATTGTTTTCCTCCTCGATTGGTGTGGGCATCACAGGAACATTTTCCTGAGCTGCACCACTTTCTCGTTCGAGAGGTAGTACTTCATCGAGTTCTACTTTCCTCCCACTTACTTCTTTCGAGAGAAACTCTTTTTCCAGAAAGCATCCGTTCTTGGCAACAAAGATTTTGCCCTCGGATCTTTAGTAGAAGGTATACCCGACAGTTTCCTTAGGGTATCCTATGAAGACGCATTTTTCCGAGTTGGGTTCGAGCTTTTCAGGTCGAAGTTTCTTGACATAAGCATCGCATCCCCAAACTTTTAGAAACGACAGCTTAGGTTTCTTCCCAAACCATAATTCATACGGTGTCGTCTCAACGGATTTAGACGGTGCCCTATTTAAAGTGAATGTAGCTGTCTCTAGAGCGTATCACCAAAATGATAGCGGTAAATCGGTAAGAGACATCATAGACCGCACCATATCCAATAGAGTGCGATTACGATGTTCGGACACACCGTTTCACTGAGGTGTTCCAGGCGGCGTGAGTTGTGAAACGATTCCACATTTCCTTAAGTGTGTGCCAAATTCGTGACTTAAATATTCTCCTCCACGATCTGATCGTAGGAACTTTATCTTTCGGTCACGTTGATTCTCCACCTCATTCTGAAATTCCTTGAACTTTTCAAAGGTCTCAGACTTGTGTTTCATTAAGTAGACATACCCATATCTACTTAAGTCATCAGTGAGAGTGAGAACATAACGATATCCTCCGCGAGCCTCAACGCTCATTGGACCGCGCACATCGGTATGTATGATTTCCAACAAGTTGGTTGCTCGCTCCATTGTTCCGGAGAGCGGAGTGTTGGTCATCTTGCCCATGAGGCATGGTTCTCATGTGTCAAACGATTCATAATCAAGAGACTCTAAAAGTCCATCAGCATGGAGCTTCTTCATGCGCTTGACACCAATGTGACCAAGGCGGTAGTGCCACAAGTATGTGGGACTATCGTTATCAACTTTACATCTTTTGGCATCTACACTATGAACATGTGTAATATTACGCTCGAGATTCATTAAGAATAAACCATTGACCATCGGAGCATGACCATAAAACATATCTCTCATATAAATCGAACAACCATTATTCTCAGACTTAAATGAGTAGCCATCTCGTATTAAATGAGATCCAGATACAATGTTCATGCTCAAACTTGGCACTAAATAACAATTATTAAGGTTCAAAACTAATCCTGTAGGTAAAAGTAGAGGTAGCGTGCCGACGGCGATCACATCGACTCTGGAACCATTCCCGACGCGCATCGTCACCTCGTCCTTCGCCAGTCTCCGTTTATTCCGCAGCTCCCGCTGTGAGTTACAAATATGAGCAACGGCACCGCTATCAAATACCCAGGAGTTACTACGAGTACTGGTAAGGTATACATCAATTACATGTATATCAAATATACCTTTGGTGTTGCCGGCCTTCTTATCCGCTAAGTATTTGGGGCAGTTCCGCTTCCAGTGACCCTTCCCCTTGCAATAAAAGCACTCAGTCTCAGGCTTGGGTCCTTTCTTTGACTTCTTCCCGGTAACTGGCTTACCAGGCGCGGCTACCTCCTTGCCGTCCTTCTTGAAGTTCTTCTTGCCCTTGCCCTTCTTGAACTTAGTGGTCTTATTGACCATCAACACTTGATGTTCTTTCTTGATTTCAGCCTCTGCTGACTTCAGCATCGAGAACACTTCAGGAATGGTCTTTTCCATCCCCTGCATGTTGTAGTTCATCACAAAGCTCTTGTAGCTAGGTGGGAGCGACTGGAGGATTCTGTCAATGACCGCCTCATCTGGGAGGTTAATGTTCAGCTGGGTCATACGTTTGTGCAACCCAGACATCTTCAGGATGTGCTCACTGACAGAACTGTTTTCCTCCATCTTACAACTATAGAACTTTTCGGAGACATCATATCTCTCGACCAGGGCATGAGCTTGGAAAACTAGTTTCGGCTCTTCGAACATCTCATATGCTCCGTGATGCTCAAAACGCTTTTGGAGCCCCGGTTCTAAGCTGTAAAGCATGCCGCACTGAACGAGGGAGTAATCATCAGCGCGAGTTTGCCAAGCATTCATAATGTCTTGGTTCTCTGGGACAGGAGCGTCACCTAGCGGTCCTTCTAGGACATATTGTTTCCTGGCAGCTATGAGGATGATCCTCAGGTTCCGGACCCAGTCCGTATAGTTGCTGCCATCATCTTTCAGCTTGGTTTTCTCTAGGAACGCGTTGAAGTTCATGTTGACATGAGCGTTGGCCATTTGATCTACAAGACATATTTGCAAAGGGATTTAGACTAAGTTCATGATAATTAAGTTCTAATCAAATTTTGAACTCCCACTTAGATTAGACATCCCTCTGGTCATCTAAGTGTTACACGATCCGAGTCGACTAGCCCGTGTCCGATCATCACGTGAGATGGACTAGTCATCGTTGGTGAACATTCTCATGTTGATCGTATCTTCCATACGACTCGTGTTCGACCTTTCGGTCTCCGTGTTCCGAGGCCATGTCTGCACATGCTAGGCTCGTCAAGTTAACCCTAAGTGTTTTCGCTGTGTAAAACTGTCTTACACCCGTTGTATGTGAACGTAAGAATCCATCACACCCGATCATCACGTGGTGCTTAGAAGCGACGAACTGTAGCAACGGTGCACAGTTAGGGGAGAACACTTCTTGAAATTTTGTAAGGGATCATCTTATTTACTACCGTCGTCCTAAGTAAACAAGATGCATAAACATAATAAACATCACATGCAATTATATGGTTGTAACATGATATGGCCAATATCATATAGCTCCATTGATCTCCATCTTCGGGGCTCCATGATCATCTTGTCACCGGCTTGACACCATGATCTCCATCATCATGATCTCCATCATCGTGTCTTCATGAAGTTGTCACGCCAACGACTACTTCTACTTCTATGGCTAACGCGTTTAGCAATAAAGTAAAATAAGTTACATGGTGTTCTTCAATGACACGCAGGTCATACAAAAATAAAGACAACTCCTATGGCTCCTGCCGGTTGTCATACTCATCGACATGCAAGTCGTGAATCCTATTACAAAGAACATGATCTCATACATCACAATTCATCATTCATCACAACTTCTGGCCATATCACATCACATGATCAATCGCTGCAAAAACAAGTTAGACGTCCTCTAATTGTTGTAGCATCTTTTGGTGATTAGAACTTAATTATCATGAACTTAGTCTAAAAACCTTTGCAAATATGTCTTGTAGATCAAATGGCCAACGCTCATGTCAACATGAACTTCAACGCGTTCCTAGAGAAAACCAAGCTGAAAGATGATGGCAGCAACTATACGGACTGGGTCCGGAACCTGAGGATCATCCTCATAGCTGCCAGGAAACAATATGTCCTAGAAGGACCGCTAGGTGACGCTCCCGTCCCAGAGAACCAAGACATTATGAATGCTTGGCAAACTCGCGCTGATGATTACTCCCTCGTTCAGTGCGGCATGCTTTACAGCTTAGAACCGGGGCTCCAAAAGCGTTTTGAGCATCACGGAGCATATGAGATGTTCGAAGAGCCGAAACTAGTTTTCCAAGCTCATGCCCTGGTCGAGAGATATGATGTCTCCGAAAAGTTCTATAGTTGTAAGATGGAGGAAAACAGTTCTGTCAGTGAGCACATCCTGAAGATGTCTGGGTTGCACAAACGTATGACCCAGCTGAACATTAACCTCCCAGATGAGGCGGTCATTGACAGAATCCTCCAGTCGCTCCCACCAAGCTACAAGAGCTTTGTGATGAACTACAACATGCAGGGGATGGAAAAGACCATTCCTGAAGTGTTTTCTATGCTGAAGTCAGCAGAGGCTGAAATCAAGAAAGAACATCAAGTGTTGATGGTCAATAAGACCACTAAGTTCAAGAAAGGCAAGGGTAAGAAGAACTTCAAGAAGGACGGCAAGGAGGTTGCCGCGCCCGGTAAGCCAGTTGCCGGGAAGAAGTCAAAGAATGGACCCAAGCCTGAGACTGAGTGCTTTTATTGCAAGGGGAAGGGTCACTGGAAGCGGAACTGCCCCAAATACTTAGCGGATAAGAAGGCCGGCAACACCAAAGGTATATTTGATATACATGTAATTGATGTGTACCTTACCAGTACTCGTAGTAACTCCTGGGTATTTGATACCGGTGCCGTTGCTCATATTTGTAACTCACAGCCGGAGCTGCGGAATAAACGGAGACTGGCGAAGGACGAGGTGACGATGCGCGTCGGGAATGGTTCCAAAGTCGATGTGATCTCCGTCGGCACGCTGCCTCTACATTTACCTACGGGATTAGTTTTGAACCTTAATAATTGTTATTTAGTGCCAAGTTTGAGCATGAACATTGTATCTGGATCTCGTTTAATACGAGATGGCTACTCATTTAAGTCCGAGAATAATGGTTGTTCGATTTATATGAGAGATATGTTTTATGGTCATGCTCCGATGGTCAATGGTTTATTCTTAATGAATCTCGAGCGTAATATTACACATGTTCATAGTGTAGATGCCAAAAGATGTAAAGTTGATAACGATAGTCCCACATACTTGTGGCACTGACGCCTTGGTCACATTGGTGTCAAGCGCATGAAGAAGCTCCATGCTGATGGACTTTTAGAGTCTCTTGATTATGAATCGTTTGACACATGCGAACCATGCCTCATGGGCAAGATGACCAAGACTCCGTTCTCTGGAACAATGGAGCGAGCAACCAACTTGTTGGAAATCATACATACCGATGTGTGCGGTCCAATGAGCGTTGAGGCTCGCGGAGGATATCGTTATGTTCTCACTCTCACTGATGACTTAAGTAGATATGGGTATGTCTACTTAATGAAACACAAGTCTGAGACCTTTGAAAAGTTCAAGGAATTTCAGAATGAGGTGGAGAATCAACGTGACCGAAAGATAAAGTTCCTACGATCAGATCGTGGAGGAGAATATTTAAGTCACGAATTTGGCACACACTTAAGGAAATGTGGAAATCGTTTCACAACTCACGCCGCCTGGAACACCTCAGCGAAACGGTGTGTCTGAACATCGTAATCGCACTCTATTGGATATGGTGCGGTCTATGATGTCTCTTACCGATTTACCACTATCATTTTGGGGATACGCTCTAGAGACAGCTACATTCACTTTAAATAGGGCACCGTCTAAATCTGTTGAGACGACACCGTATGAATTATGGTTTGGGAAGAAACCTAAGCTGTCGTTTCTAAAAGTTTGGGGATGCGATGCTTATGTCAAGAAACTTCAACCTGAAAAGCTCGAACCCAAGTCGGAAAAATGCGTCTTCATAGGATACCCTAAGGAAACTGTCGGGTATACCTTCTACTTAAGATCCGAGGGCAAAATCTTTGTTGCCAAGAACGGATGCTTTCTGGAAAAAGAGTTTCTCTCGAAAGAAGTAAGTGGGAGGAAAGTAGAACTCGATGAAGTACTACCTCTCGAACGGGAAAGTGGTGCAGCTCAGGAAAATGTTCCTGTGATGCCCACACCAATCAAGGAGGAAAACAATGATGATGATCAAGGTACTTCGGATCAAGTTACTACTGAACTTCGTAGGTCCACAAGGACACGTTCCGCACCAGAGTGGTACGGCAACCCTGTCCTGGAAATCATGTTGTTAGACAACGGTGAACCTTCGAACTATGAAGAAGCGATGGCGGGCCCAGATTCCAACAAATGGCTTGAAGCCATGAAATCCGAGATAGAATCCATGTATGAAAACAAAGTATGGACTTTGACAGACTTGCCCGATGATCGGCGAGCGATAGAAAACAAATGGATCTTTAAGAAGAAGACGGACGCGGATGGCAATGTTACCATCTACAAAGCTCGACTTGTCGCTAAGGGTTATCGACAAGTTCAAGGGATTGACTACAACGAGACATTCTCTCCCGTAGCGAAGCTGAAGTCCGTCCGAATCATGTTAGCAATTGCCGCATACTATGATTATGAGATATGGCAGATGGACGTCAAAACGGCATTCCTTAACGGGCATCTTAAGGAAGAACTGTATATGATGCAGCCGGAAGGTTTTGTCGATCCTAAGAACGCTAACAAAGTATGCAAGCTCCAGCGATCCATTTATGGGCTGGTGCAAGCATCTCGGAGTTGGAATATTCACTTTGATGAGTTGATCAAAGCGTTTGGGTTTATGCAGACTTATGGAGAAGCCTGCGTTTACAAGAAAGTGAGTGGGAGCTCTGTAGCATTTATCATATTATATGTAGATGACATACTCTTGATGGGAAATAATATAGAATTTCTGGACAGCATTAAGGCCTACTTGAACAAATGTTTTTTAATGAAGGACCTTGGAGAAGCTGCTTATATATTAGGCATCAAGATCTATAGAGATAGATCGAGACGCCTCATAGTTCTTTCACAAAGCACATACCTTGATAAGATTTTGAAAAAGTTCAAAATGGATGAGTCCAAGAAAGGGTTCTTGCCTATGTTACAAGGTGTGAGATTGAGCTCAGCTCAATCACCGACCACGGCAAAAGATAAAGAAGAGATGAGTGCCATCCCCTATGCTTCAGCCATAGGATCTATTATGTATGGCATGCTGTGTACCAGACCTGATGTAAACCTTGCCATAAGTTTGGTAGCAAGATACCAGAGTAATCCCGGCAAGGAACACTGGACAGCGGTCAAGAATATCCTAAAGTACCTGAAAAGGACAAAGGACATGTTTCTCGTTTATGGAGGAGACGAAGAGCTCGTCGTAAAGGGTTACGTCGACGCTAGCTTCGACTCAGATCCGGATGACTCTAAGTCACAAACCGGATACGTGTATATGTTGAATGGTGGAGCAGTAAGCTGGTGCAGCTGCAAGCAGAGCGTCGTGGCGGGATCTACGTGTGAAGCGGAGTACATGGCAGCCTCGGAGGCAGCGCATGAAGCGATTTGGGTGAAGGAGTTCATCACCGACCTAGGAGTCATACCCAATGCGTCGGGGCCAATCAAACTCTTCTGTGACAACACTGGAGCTATTGCCCTTGCCAAGGAGCCCAGGTTTCACAAGAAGACCAGGCACATCAAGCGTCGTTTCAACTCCATCCGTGAAAATGTTCAAGATGGAGACATAGAAATTTGCAAAGTACATACGGATCTGAATGTCGCAGATCCGTTGACTAAACCTCTCTCGCGAGCAAAACATGATCAACACCAGAACTCTATGGGTGTTCGATTCATCACAATGTAACTAGATTAGTGACTCTAGTGCAAGTGGGAGACTATTGGAAATATGCCCTAGAGGCAATAATAAAAGTATTATTATATTTCATTGTTCATGATAATTGTCTTGTATTCATGCTATAACTGTATTATCCGGAAATCGTAAATACACGTGTGAATACAAAGACCACAATATGTCCCTAGTGAGCCTCTAGTTGACTAGCTCCTTGTGATCAACAGATAGTCATGGTTTCCTGGCTATGGACATTGGATGTCGTTGATAACGGGATCACATCATTAGGAGAATGATGTGATGGACAAGACCCAATCATAAGCATAGCACCAAGATCGTGTAGTTCGTTTGCTAGAGCTTTGCCAATGTCAAGTATCTCTTCCTTCGACCATGAGAGCGTGTAACTCCTGGATAACGTAGGAGTGCTTTGGGTGTATCAAACGTCACAACGTAACTGGGTGACTATAAAGGTGCACTACAGGTATCTCCGAAAGTACCTATTGTTTTATGCGGATCGAGACTGGGATTTGTCACTCCGTATGACGGAGAGGTATCTCTGGGCCCACTAGGTAATGCATCATCATAATGAGCTCAAGGTGACCAAGGTGTTGGCCACGGGATCATGCATTACGGTACGAGTAAAGTGACTTGCCGGTAACGAGACTGAACAAGGTATTGGGATACCGACGATCGAGTCTCGGGCAAGTAACGTACCGATTGACAAAGGGAATTGTATACAGGGTTTGATCGAATCCTCGACATCGTGGTTCAACCGATGAAATCATCGAGGAGAATGTGGGAGCCAACATGGGTATCCAGACCCCGCTGTTGGTTATTGCCCGAGAGTGGTCTCGGTCATGTCTGCATGTCTCCCAAACCCGTAGGGTCTACACACTTAAGGTTCGGTGACGCTAGGGTTGTTAGGAAGACTAGTATGTGACACCCGAATGTTGTTCGTAGTCCCGGATGAGATCCCGGACGTCACGAGGAGTTCCGGAATAGTCCGGAGGTGAAGTTTTATATATGGGAAGTTGTTATACAGACACCGAAAAGTTTCGGGGGCTTATCGGTATTGTACCGGGGCCACCGGAAGGGTTCCGGGGGTCCACCGGGAGGGGCCACCCCTCCCGGGGGGCCACATGGGGCCGCATGGGATAGCAGTCAGCCCCTGGTGGGCTGGGCGTGCCCCCCTCCTTGGGTCCTTGCGCCTAGGGTTGGGGGGGAAACCCTAAAGGGGGCACCCCCCTTGCTTGGGGGGCAAGTCCCCCCACCCTGGCCGCCGCCCCCCCTCTAGATCTCATCTAGAGGGGTCGGCCCCCATTGCCCCTTCCCCTATAAATAGAGGGGTGAGGGGAGGGCTGCAGCACCACAAGCCAAGGCGCAGCCCCTCCCCTCCCCAACACCTCTCCTCCTCCATACGTGCTTGGCGAAGCCCTGTCGGAGTACTGCTGCACCGACTACACCACGCCATCCTGCTGCCGTTGGAGCGATCTTCCTCAACCTCTCCTTCCCCCTTGCTGGATCAAGAAGGAGGAGACGTCTCCCGTCCCGTACGTGTGTTGAACGCGGAGGTGCTGTCCGTTCAGCACTTGGACATCGGTGATCCGAATCACGTTCGAGTACGACTCCATCATCACCATCCCCTTGGCAAGCTTCCGCTCGTGATCTACAAGTGGTATGTAGATGCAAACTCTCTTCCTTGACTCGTTGCTTAGATGAACTCATAGATGGATCTTGGTGAATCCGTAGGAAAATTTTTAATTTTCTGCAACGTTCCCCAACAGTGGCATCATGAGCTAGGTCTATGCGTAGTTCTCTTTGCACGAGTAGAACACAATTTTGTTGTGGGCGTGGATCTTGTTAACTTACTTGCCCCTACTAGTCTTTTCTTGCTTCAACGGTATTGTGGGATGAAGCGGCCCGGACCAACCTTACACATACGCTTACGTGAGACCGGTTCCACCGATTAACATGCACTAGTTGCATAAGGTGGCTGGCGGGTGTCTGTCTCTCCCACTTTAGTTGGAGCGGATTCGATTAAAAGGGCCCTTATGAAGGGTAAATAGAAGTTGATACAATCACGTTGTGGTTATTCGTAGGTAAGAAAACGTTCTTGCTAGAACCCAATTGCAGCCACGTAAAAGATGCAACAACAATTAGAGGACGTCTAACTTGTTTTTGCAGCGATTGATCATGTGATGTGATATGGCCAGAAGTTGTCATTAATGATGAATTGTGATGTATGAGATCATGTTCTTTGCAATAGGATTCACGACTTGCATGTCGATGAGTATGACAACCGGCAGGAGCCATAGGAGTTGTCTTTATTTTTGTATGACCTGCGTGTCATTGAAGAACGCCATGTAACTTATTTTACTTTATTGCTAAACGCGTTAGCCATAGAAGTAGAAGTAGTCGTTGGCGTGACAACTTCATGAAGACATGATGATGGAGATCATGATGATGGAGATCATGGTGTCAAGCCGGTGACAAGATGATCATGGAGCCCCGAAGATGGAGATCAATGGAGCTATATGATATTGGCCATATCATGTCACAACCATATAATTGCATGTGATGTTTATTATGTTTATGCATCTTGTTTACTTAGGACGACGGTAGTAAATAAGATGATCCCTTACAAAACTTCAAGAAGTGTTCTACCCTAACTGTGCACCGTTGCTACAGTTCGTCGCTTCTAAGCACCACGTGATGATCGGGTGTGATGGATTCTTATGTTCACATACAACGGGTGTAAGACAGTTTTACACAGCGAAAACACTTAGGGTTAACTTGACGAGCCTAGCATGTGCAGACATGGCCTCGGAACACGGAGACCGAAAGGTCGAACACGAGTCGTATGGAAGATACGATCAACATGAGAATGTTCACCGACGATGACTAGTCCGTCTCACGTGATGATCGGACACGGGCTAGTTGACTCGGATCGTGTAACACTTAGATGACCAGAGGGATGTCTAACCTAAGTGGGAGTTCATAATTTGATTAGAACTTAATTATCATGAACTTAGTCTAAAAACCTTTGCAAATATGTCTTGTAGATCAAATGGCCAACGCTCATGTCAACATGAACTTCAACGCGTTCCTAGAGAAAACCAAGCTGAAAGATGATGGCAGCAACTATACGGACTGGGTCCGGAACCTGAGGATCATCCTCATAGCTGCCAGGAAACAATATGTCCTAGAAGGACCGCTAGGTGACGCTCCCGTCCCAGAGAACCAAGACATTATGAATTCTTGGCAAACTCGTGCTGATGATTACTCCCTCTTCAGTGCGGCATGCTTTACAGCCTAGAACCGGGGCTCCAAAAGCGTTTTGAGCACCACGGAGCATATGAGATGTTCGAAGAGCTGAAACTAGTTTTCCAAGCTCATGCCCGGGTTGAGAGATATGATGTCTCTGACAAGTTCTACAGTTATAAGATGGAGGAAAATAGTTCTGTCAGTGAGCACATACTCAAGATGTCTGGGTTGCACAACCGTATGACCCAGCTGAATATTAACCTCCCTGATGAGGCGGTCATTGACAGAATCTTCCAGTCGCTCCCACCAAGCTACAAGAGCTTTGTGATGAACTACAACATGCAGGGGATGGAAAAGACCATTCCTGAAGTGTTTTCTATGCTGAAGTCAGCAGAGGCTGAAATCAAGAAAGAACATCAAGTGTTGATGGTCAATAAGACCACTAAGTTCAAGAAGGGCAAGGGTAAGAAGAACTTCAAGAAGGACGGCAAGGAGGTTGCCGCGCCCGGTAAGCCAGTTGCCGGGAAGAAGTCAAAGAATGGACCCAAGCCTGAGACTGAGTGCTTTTATTGCAAGGGGAAGGGTCACTGGAAGCGGAACTGCCCCAAATACTTAGCGGATAAGAAGGCCGGCAACACCAAAGGTATATTTGATATACATGTAATTGATGTGTACCTTACCAGTACTCGTAGTAACTCCTGGGTATTTGATACTGGTGCCGTTGCTCATATTTGTAACTCACAGCAGAAGCTGCGGAATAAACGGAGACTGGCGAAGGACGAGGTGACGATGCGCGTCGGGAATGGTTCCAGAGTCGATGTGATCACCGTCGGCACGCTGCCTCTACATTTACCTACGGGATTAGTTTTGAACCTTAATAATTGTTATTTAGTGCCAAGTTTGAGCATGAACATTGTATCTGGATCTCGTTTAATACGAGATGGCTACTCATTTAAGTCCGAGAATAATGGTTGTTCAATTTATATGAGAGATATGTTTTATGGTCATGCTCCGATGGTCAATGGTTTATTCTTAATGAATCTCGAGCGTAATATTACACATGTTCATAGTGTAGATGCCAAAAGATGTAAAGTTGATAACGATAGTCCCACATACTTGTGGCACTGCCGCCTTGGTCACATTGGTGTCAAGCGCATGAAGAAGCTCCATGCTGATGGACTTTTAGAGTCTCTTGATTATGAATCATTTGACACATGCGAACCATGCCTCATGGGCAAGATGACCAAGACTCCGTTCTCCGGAACAATGGAGCGAGCAACCAACTTGCTGGAAATCATACATACCGATGTGTGCGGTCCAATGAGCGTCGAGGCTCGTGGAGGATATCGTTATGTTCTCACTCTCACTGATGACTTAAGTAGATATGGGTATGTCTACTTAATGAAACACAAGTCTGAGACCTTTGAAAAGTTCAAGGAATTTCAGAATGAGGTGGAGAATCAACGTGACCGAAAGATAAAGTTCCTACGATCAGATCGTGGAGGAGAATATTTAAGTCACGAATTTGGCACACACTTAAGGAAATGTGGAATCGTTTCACAACTCACGCCGCCTGGAACACCTCAGCGAAACGGTGTGTCCGAACGTCGTAATCGCACTCTATTGGATATGGTGCGGTCTATGATGTCTCTTACCGATTTACCGCTATCATTTTGGGGATACGCTCTAGAGACAGCTGCATTCACTTTAAATAGGGCATCGTCTAAATCCGTTGAGACGACACCGTATGAATTATGGTTTGGGAAGAAACCTAAGCTGTCGTTTCTAAAAGTTTGGGGATGCGATGCTTATGTCAAGAAACTTCAACCTGAAAAGCTCGAACCCAAGTCGGAAAAATGCGTCTTCATAGGATACCCTAAGGAAACTGTCGGGTATACCTTCTACTTAAGATCCGAGGGCAAAATCTTTGTTGCCAAGAACGGATGCTTTCTGGAAAAAGAGTTTCTCTCGAAAGAAGTAAGTGGGAGGAAAGTAGAACTCGATGAAGTACTACCTCTCGAACGGGAAAGTGGTGCAGCTCAGGAAAATGTTCCTGTGATGCCCACACCAATCGAGGAGGAAAATAATGATGATGATCAAGGTACTTTGGATCAAGTTACTACTGAATTTCATAGGTCCACAAGGACATGTTCCGCACCAGAGTGGTACGGCAACCCTGTCCTGGAAATCATGTTGTTAGACAACGATGAACCTTCGAACTATGAAGAAGCGATGGCGGGCCCAGATTCCAACAAATGGCTTGAAGCCATGAAATCCGAGATAGAATCCATGTATGAAAACAAAGTATGGACTTTGATAGACTTGCCCGATGATCGGCGAGCGATAGAAAACAAATGGATCTTTAAGAAGAAGACGGACGCGGATGGCAATGTTACCATCTATAAAGCTCGACTTGTTGCTAAGGGTTATCGACAAGTTCAAGGGATTGACTACGACGAGACATTCTCTCCCGTAGCGAAGCTGAAGTCCGTCTGAATCATGTTGGCAATTGCCGCATACTATGATTATGAGATATGGCAGATGGACGTCAAAATGGCATTCCTTAACGGGCATCTTAAGGAAGAACTGTATATGATGCAGCCGGAAGGTTTTGTCGATCCTAAGAACGCTAACAAAGTATGCAAGCTCCAGCGATCCATTTATGGGATGGTGCAAGCATCTCGGAGTTGGAATATTCGCTTTGATGAGATGATCAAAGCGTTTGGGTTTATGCAGACTTATGGAGAAGCCTGCGTTTACAAGAAAGTGAGTGGGAGCTCTGTAGCATTTCTCATATTATATGTAGATGACATACTCTTGATGGGAAATAATATAGAATTTCTGGACAGCATTAAGGCCTACTTGAACAAATGTTTTTAATGAAGGACCTTGGAGAAGCTGCTTATATATTAGGCATCAAGATCTATAGAGATAGATCGAGACGCCTCATAGGTCTTTCACAAAGCACATACCTTGATAAGATTTTGAAAAAGTTCAAAATGGATGAGTCCAAGAAAGGGTTCTTGCCTATGTTACAAGGTGTGAGATTGAGCTCAGCTCAATCACTGACCACGGCAAAAGATAAAGAAGAGATGAGTGTCATCCCCTATGCTTCATTCATAGGATCTATTATGTATGCCATGTTGTGTACCAGACCTGATGTAAACCTTGCCGTAAGTTTGGTAGCAAGATACTAGAGTAATCCCGGCAAGGAACACTGGACAGTGGTCAAGAATATCCTGAAGTACCTGAAAAGGACAAAGGACATGTTTCTCGTTTATGGAGGAGACGAAGAGCTCGTCATAAAGGGTTACGTCGACGCTAGCTTCGACTCAGATCCGGATGACTTTAAGTCACAAACCGGATACGTGTATATGTTGAATGGTGGAGCAGTAAGCTGGTGCAGCTGCAAGCAGAGCGTCGTGGCGGGATCTACGTGTGAAGCGGAGTACATGGCAGCCTCGGAGGCAGCGCATGAAGCGATTTGGGTGAAGGAGTTCATCACCGACCTAGGAGTCATACCCAATGCGTCGGGGCCAATCAAACTCTTCTGTGACAACACTGGAGCTATTGCCCTTGCCAAGGAGCCCAGGTTTCACAAGAAGACCAGGCACATCAAGCGTCGTTTCAACTCCATCCGTGAAAATGTTCAAGATGGAGACATAGAAATTTGCAAAGTACATACGGATCTGAATGTCGCAGATCCGTTGACTAAACCTCTCTCGCGAGCAAAACATGATCAACACCAGAACTCTATGGGTGTTCGATTCATCACAATGTAACTAGATTAGTGACTCTAGTGCAAGTGGGAGACTGTTGGAAATATGCCCTAGAGGCAATAATAAAAGTATTATTATATTTCATTGTTCATGATAATTGTCTTGTATTCATGCTATAACTGTATTATCCGGAAATCGTAAATACACGAGTGAATACAAAGACCACAATATGTCCCTAGTGAGCCTCTAGTTGACTAGCTCGTTGTGATCAACAGATAGTCATGGTTTCCTGGCTATGGACATTGGATGTCGTTGATAACGGGATCACATCATTAGGAGAATGATGTGATGGACAAGACCCAATCATAAGCATAGCACCAAGATCGTGTAGTTCGTTTGCTAGAGCTTTGCCAATGTCAAGTATCTCTTCCTTCGACCATGAGAGCGTGTAACTCCTGGATAACGTAGGAGTGCTTTGGGTGTATCAAACGTCACAACGTAACTGGGTGACTATAAAGGTGCACTACAGGTATCTCCGAAAGTACCTATTGTTTTATGCGGATCGAGACTGTGATTTGTCACTCCGTATGACGGAGAGGTATCTCTGGGCCCACTCGGTAATGCATCATCATAATGAGCTCAAGGTGACCAAGGTGTTGGCCACGGGATCATGCATTACGGTACGAGGAAAGTGACTTGCCGGTAACGAGACTGAACAAGGTATTGGGATACCGACGATCGAGTCTCGGGCAAGTAACGTACCGATTGACAAAGGGAATTGTATACAGGGTTTGATCGAATCCTCGACATCGTGGTTCAACCGATGAAATCATCGAGGAGAATGTGGGAGCCAACATGGGTATCCAGACCCCGCTGTTGGTTATTGCCCGAGAGTGGTCTCGGTCATGTCTGCATGTCTCCCGAACCCGTAGGGTCTACACACTTATGGTTCGGTGACGCTAGGGTTGTTAGGAAGACTAGTATGTGACACCCGAATGTTGTTCGGAGTCTCGGATGAGATCCCAGACGTCACGAGGAGTTCCAGAATAGTCCGGAGGTGAAGTTTTATATATGGGAAGTTGTTATACAGACACCGGAAACTTTCGGGGGGCTTATCGGTATTGTACCGGGGCCATCGGAAGGGTTCCGGGGGTCCACCGGGAGGGGCCACCCCTCCCGGGGGGCCACATGGGGCCGCATGGGATAGCAGCCAGCCCCTGGTGGGCTGGGCGCGCCCCCCTCCTTGGGCCCTTGCGCCTAGGGTTAGGGGGGGAAACCCTAAAGGGGGCGCCCCCCTTGCTTGGGGGGCAAGTCCCCCCACCCTGGCCGCCGTCCCCCCTCTAGATCTCATCTAGAGGGGCCGGCCCCCCTTGACCCTTCCCCTCTAAATAGAGGGGTGAGGGGAGGGCTGCAGCACCACAAGCCAAGGCGCAGCCCCTCCCCTCCCCAACACCTCTCCTCCTCCATACGTCCTTGGCGAAGCCCTGTTGGAGTACTGCTGCACCGACTACACCACGCCGTCGTGCTGCCGTTGGAGCGATCTTCCTCAACCTCTCCTTCCCCCTTGCTGGATCAAGAAGGAGGAGACGTCTCCCGTCCCGTACGTGTGTTGAACACGGAGGTGCTGTCCGTTCAGCACTTGGACATCGGTGATCCGAATCACGTTCGAGTACGACTCCATCATCACCATCCCCTTGGCAAGCTTCCGCTCGTGATCTACAAGTGGTATGTAGATGCAAACTCTCTCCCTTGACTCGTTGCTTAGATGAACTCATAGATGGATCTTGGTGAATCCGTAGAAAAAAATTTAATTTTCTGCAATGTTCCCCAACAATGAGTTCATCTATGGAGAACCTGGCTCTGATACCACTGTTGGGGAACGTTGCAGAAAATTAAAATTTTTCCTACGGATTCACCAAGATCCATCTATGAGTTCATCTAAGCAACGAGTCAAGGGAGAGAGTTTGCATCTACATACCACTTGTAGATCACGAGCGGAAGCTTGCCAAGGGGATGGTGATGATGGAGTCGTACTCGAACGTGATTCGGATCACCGATGTCCAAGTGCTGAACGGACAGCACCTCCGCGTTCAACACACGTACAGGACGGGAGACGTCTCCTCCTTCTTGATCCAGCAAGGGGGAAGGAGAGGTTGAGGAAGATCGCTCCAACGGCAGCACGACGGCGTGGTGTAGTCGGTGCAGCAGTACTCCGACAGGGCTTCGCCAAGCACGTATGGAGGAGGAGAGGTGTTGGGGAGGGGAGGGGCTGCGCCTTGGCTTGTAGTGCTGCAGCCCTCCCCTCACCCCTCTATTTATAGGGGAAGGGGCAAGGGGGGCCGGCCCATCTAGATGAGATCTAGAGGGGGGCGGCGGCCAGGGTGGGGGGACTTGCCCCCCAAGCAAGGGGGGCGCCCCCTTTAGGGTTTCCCCCCCAACCCTAGGTGCAAGGGCCCAAAGAGGGGGGCGCGCCCAGCCCACCAGGGGCTGGCTGCTATCCCATGCGGCCCCATGTGGCCCCCCGGGAGGGGTGGGCCCTCCCGGTGGACCCCCGGAACCCTTCCGGTGGCCCCGGTACAATACCGATAAGCCCCCGAAACTTTCCGGTGTCTGTATAACAACTTCCCATATATAAAACTTCACCTCCGGACTATTCCGGCACTCCTCGTGACGTCCGGGATCTCATCCGGGACTCCTAACAACATTCGGGTGTCACATACTAGTCTTCCTAACAACCCTAGCGTCACCGAACCTTAAGTGTGTAGACCCTACGGGTTCGGGAGACATGCAGACATGACCGAGACCACTCTCGGGCAATAACCAACAGCGGGGTCTGGATACCCATGTTGGCTCCCACATGCTCCTCGATGATTTCATCGGTTGAACCACGATGTCGAGGATTCCATCAAACCCTGTATACAATTCCCTTTGTCAATCGGTACGTTACTTGCCCGAGACTCGATCGTCGGTATCCCAATACCTTGTTCAGTCTCGTTACCAGCAAGTCACTTTACTCGTACCGTAATGCATGATCCCGTGGTCAACACCTTTGTCACCTTGAGCTCATTATGATGATGCATTACCGAGTGGGCCCAGAGATACCTCTCCGTCATACGGAGTGACAAATCCCAGTCTCGATCCGCATAAAACAATAGATACTTTCAGAGATACCTGTAGTGCACCTTTATAGTCACCCAGTTACGTTGTGACGTTTGATACACCCAAAGAACTCCTACGGTATCCAGGAGTTACATGCTCTCATGGTCGAAGGAAGAGATACTTGACATTGGCAAAGCTCTAGCAAACGAACTACACGATCTTGGTGCTATGCTTATGATTGGGTCTTGTCCATCACATCATTCTCCTAATGATGTGATCCCGTTATCAATGACATCCAATGTCCATAGCCAGGAAACCATGACTATCTGTTGATCACAACGAGCTAGTCAACTAGAGGCTCACTAGGGACATATTGTGGTCTTTGTATTCACACGTGTATTTACGATTTCCGGATAATACAGTTATAGCATGAATACAAGACAATTATCATGAACAATGAAATATAATAATACTTTTATTATTGCCTCTAGGGAATATTTCCAACAGTCTCCCACTTGCACTAGAGTCACTAATCAAGTTACATTGTGATGAATCGAACACCCATAGAGTTCTGGTGTTGATCATGTTTTGCTCGCGAGAGAGGTTTAGTCAACGGATCTGCGACATTCAGATCCGTATGTACTTTGCAAATTTCTATGTCTCCATCTTGAACATTTTCACAGATGGAGTTGAAATGACGCTTGATGTGCCTGGTCTTCTTGTGAAACCTGGGCTCCTTGGCAAGGGCAATAGCTCCAGTGTTGTCACAGAAGAGTTTGATTGGCCCCGACGCATTGGGTATGACTCCTAGGTCGGTGATGAACTCCTTCACCCAAATCGCTTCATGCGCTGCCTCCGAGGCTGCCATGTACTCCGCTTCACACGTAGATCCCGCCACGACGCTCTGCTTGCAGCTGCACCAGCTTACTGCTCCACCATTCAACATATACACGTATCCGGTTTGTGACTTAGAGTCATCCGGATCTGAGTCGAAGCTAGCGTCGACGTAACCCTTTACGACGAGCTCTTCGTCTCCTCCATAAACGAGAAACATGTCCTTTGTCCTTTTCAGGTACTTCAGGATATTCTTGACCGTTGTCCAGTGTTCCTTGCCGGGATTACTCTGGTATCTTAATACCAAACTTACGGCAAGGTTTACATCAGGTCTGGTACACAGCATGGCATACATAATAGATCCTATGGCTGAAGCATAGGGGATGACACTCATCTCTTCTTTATCTTTTGCCGTGGTCGGTGATTGAGCTGAGCTCAATCTCACACCTTGTAACATAGGCAAGAACCCTTTCTTGGACTCATCCATTTTGAACTTTTTCAAAATCTTATCAAGGTATGTGCTTTGTGAAAGACCTATGAGGCGTCTCGATCTATCTCTATAGATCTTGATGCCTAATATATAAGCAGCTTCTCCAAGGTCCTTCATTAAAAAACATTTGTTCAAGTAGGCCTTAATGCTGTCCAGAAATTCTATATTATTTCCCATCAAGAGTATGTCATCTACATATAATATGAGAAATGCTACAGAGCTCCCACTCACTTTCTTGTAAACGCAGGCTTCTCCATAAGTCTGCATAAACCCAAACGCTTTGATCATCTCATCAAAGCGAATATTCCAACTCCGAGATGCTTGCACCAGCCCATAAATGGATCGCTGGAGCGTGCATACTTTGTTAGCGTTCTTAGGATCGACAAAACCTTCCGGCTGCATCATATACAGTTCTTCCTTAAGATGCACGTTAAGGAATGCCGTTTTGACGTCCATCTGCCATATCTCATAATCATAGTATGCGGCAATTGCTAACATGATTCGGACGGACTTCAGCTTCGCTACGGGAGAGAATGTCTCGTCGTAGTCAATCCCTTGAACTTGGCGATAACCCTTAGCGACAAGTCAAGCTTTATAGATGGTAACATTGCCATCCGCGTCCGTCTTCTTCTTAACGATCCATTTGTTTTCTATCACTCGCCGATCATCGGGCAAGTCTGTCAAAGTCCATACTTTGTTTTCATACATGGATTCTATCTCGGATTTCATGGCTTCAAGCCATTTGTTGTAATCTGGGCCCGCCATCGCTTCTTCATAGTTCGAAGGTTCACCGTTGTCTAACAACATGATTTCCAGGACAGGGTTGCCGTACCACTCTGGTGCGGAACGTGTCCTTGTGGACCTACGAAGTTCAGTAGTAACTTGATCCGAAGTACCTTGATCATCATCATTGTTTTCCTCCTCGATTGGTGTGGGCATCACAGGAACATTTTCCTGAGCTGCACCACTTTCCCGTTCGAGAGGTAGTACTTCATCGAGTTCTACTTTCCTCCCACTTACTTCTTTCGAGAGAAACTCTTTTTCCAGAAAGCTTCCGTTCTTGGCAACAAATATTTTGCCCTCGGATCTTAAGTAGAAGGTATACCCGACAGTTTCCTTAGGGTATCCTATGAAGACGCATTTTTCCGACTTGGGTTCGAGCTTTTCAGGTTGAAGTTTCTTGACATAAGCATCGCATCCCCAAACTTTTAGAAACGATAGCTTAGGTTTCTTCCCAAACCATAATTCATACGGTGTCGTCTCAACGGATTTAGACGGTGCCCTATTTAAAGTGAATGTAGCTGTCTCTAGAGCGTATCCCCAAAATGATAGCGGTAAATCGGTAAGAGACATCATAGACCGCACCATATCCAATAGAGTGCGATTACGACGTTCGGACACACCTTTCGCTGAGGTGTTCTAGGCGGCGTGAGTTGTGAAACGATTCCACATTTCCTTAAGTGTGTACCAAATTCGTGACTTAAGTATTCTCCTCCACGATCTGATCGCAGGAACTTTATCTTTCGGTCACGTTGATTCTCCACCTCATTCTGAAATTCCTTGAACTTTTCAAAGGTCTCAGACTTCTGTTTCATTAAGTAGACATACCCATATCTACTTAAGTCATCAGTGAGAGTGAGAACATAACGATATCCTCCGCGAGCCTCAACGCTCATTGGACCGCACACATCGGTATGTATGATTTCCAACAAGTTGGTTGCTCGCTCCATTGTTCCGGAGAACGGAGTCTTGGTCATCTTGCCCATGAGGCATGGTTCGCATGTGTCAAACGATTCATAATCAAGAGACTCTAAAAGTCCATCAGCATGGAGCTTCTTCATGCGCTTGACACCAATGTGACCAAGGCGGCAGTGCCACAAGTATGTGGGACTATCGTTATCAACTTTACATCTTTTGGCATCTACACTATGAACATGTGTAATATTACGCTCGAGATTCATTAAGAATAAACCATTGACCATCGGAGCATGACCATAAAACATATCTCTCATATAAATTGAACAACCATTATTCTCAGACTTAAATGAGTAGCCATCTCGTATTAAACGAGATCCAGATACAATGTTCATGCTCAAACTTGGCACTAAATAACAATTATTAAGGTTCAAAACTAATCCCGTAGGTAAATGTAGAGGCAGCGTGCCGACGGCGATCACATCGACTCTGGAACCATTCCCGACGCGCATCGTCACCTCGTCCTTCGCCAGTCTCCGTTTATTCCGCAGCTCCTGCTGTGAGTTACAAATATGAGCAACGGCACCGGTATCAAATACCCAGGAGTTACTACGAGTACTGGTAAGGTACACATCAATTACATGTATATCAAATATACCTTTGGTGTTGCCAGCCTTCTTATCCGCTAAGTATTTGGGGCAGTTCCGCTTCCAGTGACCCTTCCCCTTGCAATAAAAGCACCCAGTCTCAGGCTTGGGTCCATTCTTTGACTTCTTCCCGGCAACTGGCTTACCGGGCGCGGCAACCTCCTTGCCGTCCTTCTTGAAGTTCTTCTTACCCTTGCCCTTCTTGAACTTAGTGGTCTTATTGACCATCAACACTTGATGTTCTTTCTTGATTTCAGCCTCTGCTGACTTCAGCATAGAAAACACTTTAGGAATGGTCTTTTCCATCCCCTGCATGTTGTAGTTCATCACAAAGCTCTTGTAGCTTGGTGGGAGCGACTGGAGGATTCTGTCAATGACCGCCTCATCAGGGAGGTTAATATTCAGCTGGGTCATACGGTTGTGCAACCCAGACATCTTGAGTATGTGCTCACTGACAGAACTATTTTCCTCCATCTTACAACTGTAGAACTTGTCGGAGACATCATATCTCTCGACCCGGGCATGAGCTTGGAAAACTAGTTTCAGCTCTTCGAACATCTCATATGCTCCATGGTGCTCAAAACGCTTTTGGAGCCCCGGTTCTAGGCTGTAAAGCATGCCGCGCTGAACGAGGGAGTAATCATCAGCACGAGTTTGCCAAGCATTCATAATGTCTTGGTTCTCTGGGACGGGAGCGTCACCTAGCGGTCCTTCTAGGACATATTGTTTCCTGGCAGCTATGAGGATGATCCTCAGGTTCCGGACCCAGTCCGTATAGTTGATGCCATCATCTTTCAGCTTGGTTTTCTCTAGGAACGCGTTGAAGTTCATGTTGACATGAGCGTTGGCCATTTGATCTACAAGACATATTTCCAAAGGTTTTTAGACTAAGTTCATGATAATTAAGTTCTAATCAAATTATGAACTCCCACTTAGATTAGACATCCCTCTGGTCATCTAAGTGTTACACGATCCGAGTCGACTAGCCCGTGTCCGATCATCACGTGAGACGGACTAGTCATCGTCGGTGAACATTCTCATGTTGATCGTATCTTCCAGACGACTCGTGTTCGACCTTTCGGTCTCCGTGTTCCGAGGCCATGTCTGCACATGCTAGGCTCGTCAAGTTAACCCTAAGTGTTTTCGCTGTGTAAAACTGTCTTACACCCGCTGTATGTGAACGTAAGAATCCATCACACCCGATCATCACGTGGTGCTTAGAAGCGACGAACTGTAGCAACGGTGCACAGTTAGGGGAGAACACTTCTTGAAATTTTGTAAGGGGTCAACTTATTTACTACCATCGTCCTAAGTAAACAAGATGCATAAACATAATAAACATCACATGCAATTATATGGTTGTGACATGATATGGCCAATATCATATAGCTCCATTGATGTCCATCTTCGGGGCTCCATGATCATCTTGTCACCGGCTTGACACCATGATCTCCATCATCATGATCTCCATCATCGTGTCTTCATGAAGTTGTCACGCCAACGACTACTTCTACTTCTATGGCTAACGCGTTTAGCAATAAAGTAAAATAAGTTACATGGCGTTCTTCAATGACACGCAGGTCATACAAAAATAAAGACAACTCCTATGGCTCCTGCCGGTTGTCATACTCATCGACATGCAAGTCGTGAATCCTATTACAAAGAACATGATCTCATACATCACAATTCATCATTCATCACAACTTCTGGCCATATCACATCACATGATCAATCGCTGCAAAAACAAGTTAGACGTCCTCTAATTGTTGTTGCATCTTTTACGTGGCTGCAATTGGGTTCTAGCAAGAACGTTTTCTTACCTACGAATAACCACAACGTGATTTTGTCAACTTCTATTTACCCTTCATAAGGGCCCTTTTCATCGAATCCGCTCCAACTAAAGTGGGAGAGACAGACACCCGCCAGCCACGTTATGAAACTAGTGCATGTTAATCGGTGGAACCGGTCTCACGTAAGCGTACGTGTAAGGTTGGTCCGGGCCGCTTCATCCCACAATACCGTTGAAGCAAGAAAAGACTAGTAGGGGCAAGTAAGTTAACAAGATCCACGCCCACAACAAAATTGTGTTCTACTCGTGCAAAGAGAACTACGCATAAACCTGGCTCATGATGCCACTGTTGGGGAACGTTGCAGAAAATTAAAATTTTTCCTACGGATTCACCAAGATCCATCTATGAGTTAATCTAAGCAACGAGTCAAGGGAGAGAGTTTGCATCTACATACCACTTGTAGATCACGAGCAGAAGCTTGCCAAGGGGATGGTGATGATGGAGTCGTACTCGAACGTGATTCAGATCACCGATGTCCAAGTGCTGAACGGACAGCACCTCCGCGTTCAACACACGTACGGGACGGGAGACGTCTCCTCCTTCTTGATCCAGCAAGGGGGAAGGAGAGGTTGAGGAAGATCGCTCCAACGGCAGCACGACGGCGTGGTGTAGTCGGTGCAGCAGTACTCCGACAGGGCTTCGCCAAGCACGTATGGAGGAGGAGAGGTGTTGGGGAGGGGAGGGGCTGCGCCTTGCCTTGTGGTGCTGAAGCCCTCCCCTCACCCCTCTATTTATAGGGGAAGGGGCAAGGGGGGCCGGCCCCTCTAGATGAGATCTAGAGGGGGGGCGGCGGCCAGGGTGGGGGGACTTGCCCCCCAAGCAAGGGGGCGCCCCCTTTAGGGTTTCCCCCCCCCCAACCCTAGGCGCAAGGGCCCAAGGAGGGGGCGCGCCCAGCCCACCAGGGGCTGGCTGCTATCCCATGCGGCCCCATGTGGCCCCCCGGGAGGGGTGGCCCCTACTGGTGGACCCCCGGAACCCTTCCGGTGGCCCCGGTACAATACTGATAAGCCCCCGAAACTTTCCGGTGTCTGTATAACAACTTCCCATATATAAAACTTCACCTCCGGACTATTCTGGAACTCCTCGTGACGTCCGAGATCTCATCCGGGACTCCGAACAACATTCGGGTGTCACATACTAGTCTTCCTAACAACCCTAGCGTCACCGAACCTTAAGTGTGTAGACCCCACGGGTTCGGGAGACATGCAGACATGACCGAGAGCACTCTCGGGCAATAACCAACAGCGGGGTCTGGATACCCATGTTGGCTCCCACATGCTCCTCGATGATTTCATCGGTTGAACCACGATGTCGAGGATTCCATCAAACCCTGTATACAATTCCCTTTGTCAATCGGTACGTTACTTGCCCGAGACTCGATCGTCGGTATCCCAATACCTTGTTCAGTCTCATTACCGGCAAGTCACTTTACTCGTACCGTAATGCATGATCCCGTGGCCAACACCTTGGTCACCTTGAGCTCATTATGATGATGCATTACCGAGTGGGCCCAGAGATACCTCTCCGTCATACGGAGTGACAAATCCCAGTCTCGGTCCGCATAAAACAATAGATACTTTCGGAGATACCTGTAGTGCACCTTTATAGTCACCCAGTTACGTTGTGACGTTTGATACACCCAAAGCACTCCTACGGTATCCAGGAGTTACACGCTCTCATGGTCGAAGGAAGAGATACTTGACATTGGCAAAGCTCTAGCAAACGAACTAGACGATCTTAGTGCTATGCTTATGATTGGGTCTTGTCCATCACATCATTCTCCTAATGATGTGATCCCGTTATCAACGACATCCAATGTCCATAGCCAGGAAACCATGACTATCTGTTGATCACAATGAGCTAGTCAACTAGAGGCTCACTAGGGACATATTTTGGTCTTTGTATTCACACGTGTATTTATGATTTCCGGATAATACAGTTATAGCATGAATACAAGACAATTATCATGAACAATGAAATATAATAATACTTCTATTACGATGCTATCAGAGCCAGGTTGTTGGGCATAGACCAGGTCATGATGCCACTTCAGTATAGAGAACTACGCATAGACCTAGCTCATGATGAGACGTCACCGGGCTGTACGTGTGTTGAACGCGGAGGTGCCGTCCGTTCGGCACTAGGATCTCCGGTGATTTGGATCACGACGAGTAGGACTCCTTCAACCCCGTTCTCTTGAAAGCTTCCGCTTAGCGATCTACAAGGGTATGTAGATGCAGTCTCCTTCCCCTCGTTGCTGGTTTCTCCTTAGATAGATCTTGGTGACACGTAGGAAAATTTTGAATTTTTGCTACGTTCCCATATATAAATCTTGTTGGAAATATGCCCTAGAGGCAATAATAAAAGTGTTATTATTATATTTCTTTGTTCATGATAATAGTCTTTTATTCATGCTATAACTGTATTATCCGGAAATCGTAATACACGTGTTAATACATAGACCACAATATGTCCCTAGTGAGCCTCTAGTTGACTAGCTCGTTGTGATCAACAGATAGTCATGGTTTCCTGGCTATGGACATTGGATGTCGTTGATAACGGGATCACATCATTAGGAGAATGATGTGATGGACAAGACCCAATCCTAAGCCTAGCATAGAGATCGTGTAGTTCGTATGCTAAAGTTTTTCTAATGTCAAGTATATTTTCCTTAGACCATGAGATTGTGCAACTCCCGGATACCGTAGGAATGCTTTGGGTGTACCAAACGTCACAACGTAACTGGGTGGCTATAAAGGTGCATTACAGGTATCTCCGAAAGTGTCTGTTGGGTTGGCACGAATCGAGACTGGGATTTGTCACTCCGTGTAAACGGAGAGGTATCTTTGGGCCCACTCGATAGGACATCATCAGAATGTGCACAATGTGACCAAGGGGTTGATCACGGGATGATGTGTTACAGAACGAGTAAAGAGACTTGCCGGTAACGAGATTGAACAAGGTATCGGTATACCGACGATCGAATCTCGGGCAAGTAAAATACCGCTAGACAAAGGGAATTGTATACGGGATCGATTGAGTCCTTGACATCGTGGTTCATCCGATGAGATCATCGTGGAACATGTGGGAGCCAACATGGGTATCCAGATCCCGCTGTTGGTTATTGACCGGAGAACGTCTCGGTCATGTCTACATGTCTCCCGAACCCGTAGGGTCTACACACTTAAGGTTCGATGACGCTAGGGTTATAAAGGAAGTTTGTATGTGGTTACCGAATGTTGTTCGGAGTCCCGGATGAGATCCCGAACGTCACGAGGAGTTCCGGAATGGTCCGGAGGTAAAGATTGATATATGGGAAGTCCTATTTTGGCCACCGGAAAATGTTCGGGATTTTTCGGTATTGTAGAAGGTTCTGGAGTGGGGCCCACCTGCATGGGGGGACCCACATGAAAGTGGGTAGTGGGGGCAAGGCCCCACACCCCTGTTCAAGGCGCACCAAGATCCCCCCTTAGAAGGAATAAGATCATATCCCGAAGGGATAAGATCAAGATCCCTAAAAAAGGGGGATAACAATCGGTGGGGAAGGAAATGATGGGATTTCTTTCCTCCCACCTTGGCCAACGCCCCAATGGACTTGGAGGGCAAGATACCAGCCCCTCCACCGCTATATATAGTGGGGAGGCACATGGGAGCTATACACGAAGTTCTGGCGCAGCCCTGTCCCTCTCCCAAGTCCTCCTCCTCTCCCGCGGTGCTTGGCGAAGCCCTGCAGGATTGCCACGCTCCTCCACCACCACCACGCCGTCGTGCTGCTGCTGGATGGAGTCTTCCCCAACCTCTCCCTCTCTCCTTGCTGGATCAAGGCATGGGAGACGTCACCGGGCTGTACGTGTGTTGAACGCGGAGGTGCCGCCTGTTCGGCACTAGGATCTCCGGTGATTTGGATCACGACGAGTACGACTCCTTCAACCCCATTCTCTTGAAAGCTTCCGCTTAGCGATCTACGAGGGTATGTAGATGCACTCTCCTTCCCCTCGTTGCTGGTTTCTCCTTAGATAGATCTTGGTGACACGTAGGAAAATTTTGAATTTCTGCTACGTTCCCCAACAGTGGCATCATGAGCTAGGTCTATTGCGTAGATTCTTTGCACGAGTAGAACACAAAGTAGTTGTGGGCGTTGATTTTGTTCAATATGCTTACCGTCACTAGTCCAATCTTGTTTCGACGGTATTGTGGGATGAAGCGGCCCGGACCGACCTTACACGTACTCTTACGTGAGACAGGTTCCACCGACTGACATGCACTTGGTGCATAAGGTGGCTAGCGGGTGCCAGTCTCTCCCACTTTAGTCGGAACGGATTCGATGAAAAGGGTCCTTATGAAGGGTAAATAGCAATTGGCATATCACGTTGTGGTTTTGCGTAGGTAAGAAACGTTCTTGCTAGAAACCCATAGCAGCCACGTAAAACATGCAAACAACAATTAGAGGACGTCTAACTTGTTTTTGCAGGGTATGCTATGTGATGTGATATGGCCAAAAGGATGTGATGAATGATATATATGATGTATGAGATTGATCATGTTCTTGTAATAGGAATCACGACTTACATGTCGATGAGTATGACAACCGGCAGGACCCATAGGAGTTGTCTTAATTTATTGTATGACCTGCGTGTCATTGAACAACGCCATGTAATTACTTTACTTTATTGCTAACCGGTAGCCATAGTAGTAGAAGTAATAGTTGGCGAGACAACTTCATGAAGACACGATGATGGAGATCATGATGATGGAGATCATGGTGTCATGCCGGTGATGATGATGATCATGGAGCCCCGAAGATGGAGATCAAAAGGAGCAAAATGATATTGGCCATATCATGTCACTATTTGATTGCATGTGATGTTTATCATGTTTATGCATCTTATTTGCTTAGAACGATGGTAGTAAATAAGATGATCCCTTACAACAATTTCAAGAAGTGTTCTCCCCTAACTGTGCACCGTTGCTAAAGTTCGTCGCTTCTAAGCACCACGTGATGATCGGGTGTGATGGATTCTTACGTTCACATACAACGGGTGTAAGACAGATTTACACACGCAAAACACTTAGGGTTAACTTGACGAGCCTAGCATGTACAGACATGGCCTCAGAACACGGAGACCGAAAGGTCGAGCGTGAGTCGTATAGTAGATACGATCAACATGAAGATGTTCACCGATGATGACTAGTCCGTCTCACGTGATGATCGGACACGGCCTAGTTGACTCGGATCATGTGATCACTTAGATGACCAGAGGGATATCTATCTAAGTGGGAGTTCATAAGATGAACTTAATTATCCTGAACATAGTCAAAAGATCTTTGCAAATTATGTCGTAAGCTCGCGCTTTAGTTCCACTGTTTAGATATGTTCCTAGAGAAAATATAGTTGAAAGTTGACAGTAGCGATTATGTGGACAGTAGAAAGCTTATGTCCTTAATGCACCGCTCAGTGTGCTGAACCCCAAACATTGTTTGTGGATGTTGCGAACATCGGACATACACATTTTGATAACTACGTGATAGTTCAGTTAAACAGTTTAGAGTTGAGGCACCAAAGACGTTTTTCGAAACATCGCGGAACATATGAGATGTTTCGAGGGCTGAAATTGGGATTTCAGGCTCGTGCCCACGTCAAAAGGTATAAGACCTCCGACGATTTTCTTAACCTTCAAACTAAGGGAGAAAAGCTCAATCGTTGAGCTTGTGCTCAGATTGTCTGAGTGCAACAATCACTTGAATCGAGTGGGAGTTGATCTTCCAGATGAGATAGTGATGTTTCTCCAAAGTCATTACCACCAAGCTGCTAGAGCTTTGTGATGAACTATAACAAATCAGGGATAGATATGATGATCCTTGAGGTATTCGCGTTGTTTGACATTGCGAAAGTAGAAATCAAGAAGGAGCATCAATTGTTGATGGTTGGTGAAACCACTAGTTTCAAGAAGGGCAAGGGCAACAAGGGATACTTCATGAAACGGCAAATCAGCTGCTGCTCTAGTGAAGAAACCCAAGGTTGAACCCAAACCCGAGACTAAGTGCTTCTGTAATAAGGGAACAGCCACTGGAGCAGCATTACCCTAGATACTTGGTAGATGAGAAGGCTGGCAAGGTCGATAGAAGTATATTGGATATACATTATGTTAATGTGTACTTTACTAGTACTCCTAGTAGCACCAGGGTATTAGATACCGGTTCGGTTGCTAAGTGTTAGTAACTTGAAATAAAAACTAGAGAATAAACGGAGACTAGCTAAAGGTGAGCTGACGATATGTGTTGGAAGTGTTTCCAAGTTTGATGTGATCAAACATCGCACGCTCCCTCTACCATCAAGATTAGTATTAAACCTGAATGGTTTATTGAATCTCGATCATAGTGATACACATTTTCATGCCAAAAGATATAAGATAGTAATGATAGTACCACTTGCTTGTGGCACTGCCATGTAAGTCATATTGGTATAAAACGCATGAAGAAGCTCCATGTTGATGGATCTTTGGACTCACTCGTTTTTGAAAAGTGTGAGACATGCGAACCATGTCTATTGGTGTATACGCATGAAGAAACTCCATGCAGATGGATCGTTTGGACTCACTTGATTTTGAATCACTTGAGACATGCAAATCATACCACATGGGCAAGATGACTGAAAAGCCTCTTTTCAGTAAGATGGTACAAGATAGCAACTTGTTGGAAGTAACACATTTTGATGTGTGCAGTTCAATGAGTGCTGAGGCATGCAGTGAATATCGTTATGTTCTTACTTCACAGATGATTCGAGTAAATGTTGAGTATATTTACTTGATGAAAGACAAGTCTGAATTATTGAATGGTTCAAGTAATTTCAGAGTGAAGTTGAAGATCATTGTGACAAGAGGACAAAATGTCTATGATATGATCATAGAGATGAGTATCTGAGTTACAAGCTTTGGCACGCAATTAAGAAATTGTGGAAATTGTTTCACAATTAATACCGCCTGGAACACCATAGTGTGATGGTGTGTCCGAACATCATAGTTGCACCCTATTGGATATGGTGCGTACCATGATGTCTCTTATCGAATTACCACTATTATTCATGGGTTAGGCATTAGAGACAACCACATTCACTTTAAATAGGGCACCATGTAATTCCGTTGAGACGACACCGTTTGGAGAAACCTAAGTTGTCGTTTCTTAAAAGTTTGGGGCTGCGACGCTTATGTGAAAAAGTTTCAGGTTGATAAGCTCAAACCCGAAGCGGATAAAATGCATCTTCATAGGACACCCAAAACAGTTGGGTATAACTCCTAATTCAGATCCGAAAGCAATAGGGATTGTTTCTTGAATCGGGTCCTTTCTCGAGGAAAGGTTTCTCTCGAAAGAATTGAGTGGGAGGATGGTGGAGACTTGATGAGGTTATAGAACCGTCACTTCAACAAGTGTGTAGCAGGGCACAGGAAGTTGTTCCTGTGGCACCTACACCAATTGAAGTAGAAGCTTATGATAGTGATCATGAAGTTTCAGATCGAGTCACTGCCGTACCTCGTAGGGTGACAAGGATACGTACTACTTCAGAGTGGTACAGTAATCTTGTCTTGAAGGTCATGTTGCTAGACAACAATGAACCTATGAGCTATGGAGAAGCGATGGTGGGCCCAAATTCCAACAAATGGTTAGAAGCCATGAAATCCGAGATAGGATCCATGTATCAGAACAAAGCATGGACTTTGGTAGACTTTCCCGATGATCGGCAAGCCATTGAGATAAATGGATCTTTAAGAAGAAGACGAACGTGGATGGTAATGTCACCGTTCATGAAGCTCGACTTGTGGCGAAGAGTTTTTCACAAGTTCAAGGAGTTGACTACGATGAGATTTTCTCATCCGTAGCGATGCTTAAAGTCCGTCGGAATGACGTTAGCACAAGCTGCATTTATGAAATCTGGCAGATGGATGTCAAAACGAGTTTCCTTACCAGTCGTAAGGAAAGGTTGTATGCGATACAATCAGAAAGGTTTTGTCGATCCTAAGGATGCTAAAAGGTATGCTGGCTCCAGTGATCCTTCTAAGGACTGGAGTAAACATCTCGGAGTTGGAATGTGCGCTTTGATGAGATGATCAAAGATTTTGGGTTTATACAAAGTTCATGAGAAACTTGTATTTCCAAAGAAGTGAGTGGGAGCACTATAGAATTTCTGATGAGTATATGTTGTTGACATGTTGATGATCAGAAATGATTTTCTAGAAAGCATATAGGGTTATTTGAAAGGTGTTTTTCAATAGAAAACCTGGATTAAGCTACTTGAACATTGAGCATCAAGATTTATAAGGATAGATCAAAATGCTTAATAATACTTTCAAATGAGCACATACCTTGACATGATCTTGAAGGTGTTCAAGATGGATCAGTCAAGGAAGAAGTTCTTGCCTGAGTTGTAAGGTACGAAGTTAAGACTTAAAGCTCGACCTCGGCAGAAAAGAGAGAAAGGACGAAGGTCGTCCCCTATGCTTTAGACGTAGGCTCTACAGTATGCTATGCTAAGTACCGCACCTGATGTGTGCCTTGCCACATGTCTGGCAAGAGAGTACAAAGGTGATCAAGGAGTGGATCATCAGATAGCGGTCAAAGTTATCCTTAGAGGAATAAGGATATGTTTCTCGATTATGGAGGTGATAAAGAGTTCGGCGTAAAGGGTTACGTTGATGCAAGCTTTAACACCTATCCGAATGACTCTGAGTAGCAAACCGGATACGTATAGTGGAGCAACCATTTGGAATAGCTCCAAGTGGAGCGTGGAAGCAGCATTTACAATATGACCTAGAAATTTGTGAAGTACATACGGATCTGATTGTTGCAGACCCGTTGACTAAAACCTCTCTTACAAGAAAACATGATCAAACCCCAGAACTCATTGAGTCTTATCACATGATGATGTGAACTAGTTTAGTGACACTAGTAAACTCTTTGGATGTTGATCACATGGTGATGTGACCTATCAGTGTTAATCACATGGTGATGTGAACTAGATTATTGACTCTAGTGCAAGTGGGAGACTGTTGTGGGCACTGTTGGGGATGCGTAGTTCCCCAACAGTGGTGACTCTAGTGCAACGTTCCCCAACAGTGGCATCATGAGCTAGGTCTATGCGTAGTTCTCTTTGCACGAGTAGAACACAATTTTGTTGTGGGCGTGGATCTTGTTAACTTACTTGCCCCTACTAGTCTTTTCTTGCTTCAACGGTATTGTGGGATGAAGCGGCCCAGACCAACCTTACACGTACGCTTACGTGAGACCGGTTCCACCGTTAACATGCACTAGTTGCATAAGGTGGCTGGCGGGTGTCTGTCCCTCCCACTCTAGTTGGAGCGGATTCGATGAAAAGGGCCCTTATGAAGGGTAAATAGAAGTTGACAAAAAATCACGTTGTGGTTATTCGTAGGTAAGAAAATGTTCTTGCTAGAACCCAATTGCAGCCACGTAAAAGATGCAACAACAATTAGAGGACGTCTAACTTGTTTTTGCCGCGATTGATCATGTGATGTGATATGGCCAGAAGTTGTGATGAATGATGAATTGTGATGTATGAGATCATGTTCTTTGTAATAGGATTCACGACTTGCATGTCGATGAGTATGACAACCGGCAGGAGCCATAGGAGTTGTCTTTATTTTTGTATGACCTGCGTGTCATTGAAGAACGCCATGTAACTTATTTTACCTTATTGCTAAACGCGTTAGCCATAGAAGTAGAAGTAGTCGTTGGCGTGACAACTTCATGAAGACACGATGATGGAGATCATGATGATGGAGATCATGGTGTCAAGCCGGTGACAAGATGATCATGGAGCCCCGAAGATGGAGATCAATGGAGCTATATGATATTGGCCATATCATGTCACAACCATATAATTGCATGTGATGTTTATTATGTTTATGCATCTTGTTTACTTAGGACGACGGTAGTAAATAAGATGATCCCTTACAAAATTTCAAGAAGTGTTCTCCCCTAACTGTGCACCGTTGCTACAGTTCGTCGCTTCTAAGCACCATGTGATGATCGGGTGTGATGGATTCTTACGTTCACATACAACGGGTGTAAGACAGTTTTACACAGCGAAAACACTTAGGGTTAACTTGACGAGCCTAGCATGTGCAGACATGGCCTCGGAACACGGAGACCGAAAGGTCGAACACGAGTCGTATGGAAGATACGATCAACATGAGAATGTTCACCGACGATGACTAGTCCGTCTCACGTGATGATCGGACACGGGCTAGTCGACTCGGATCGTGTAACACTTAGATGACCAGAGGGATGTCTATTCTAAGTGGGAGTTCATAATTTGGTTAGAACTTAATTATCATGAACTTAGTCTAAAAACCTTTGCAAATATGTCTTGTAGATCAAATGGGCAACGCTCATGTCAACATGAACTTCAACGCGTTCCTAGAGAAAACCAAGCTGAAAGATGATGGCAGCAACTATACCGACTGGGTCCGGAACCTGAGGATCATCCTCATAGCTGCCAGGAAACAATATGTCCTAGAAGGACCGCTAGGTGACGCTCCCGTCCCAGAGAACCAAGACATTATGAATGCTTGGCAAACTCGTGCTGATGATTACTCCCTTGTTCAGTGCGGCATGCTTTACAGCCTAGAACTGGGGCTCCAAAAGCGTTTTGAGCACCACGGAGCATATGAGATGTTCGAAGAGCTGAAACTAGTTTTCCAGGCTCATGCCCGGGTCGAGAGATATGATGTCTCCGACAAGTTCTACAGTTGTGAGATGGAGGAAAATAGTTCTGTCAGTGAGCACATACTCAAGATGTCTGGGTTGCACAACCGTATGACCTAGCTGAATATTAACCTCCCTAATGAGGCGGTCATTGATAGAATCCTCCAGTCGCTCCCACCAAGCTACAAGAGCTTTGTGATGAACTACAACATGCAGGGGATGGAAAAGACCATTCCTGAAGTGTTTTCTATGCTGAAGTCAGCAGAGGCTGAAATCAAGAAAGAACATCAAGTGTTGATGGTCAATAAGACCACTAAGTTCAAGAAGGGCAAGGGTAATAAGAACTTCAAGAAGGACGGCAAGGAGGTTGCCGCGCCCGGTAAGCCAGTTGCCGGGAAGAAGTCAAAGAATGGACCCAAGCCTGAGACTGAGTGCTTTTATTGCAAGGGGAAGGGTCACTGGAAGCGGAACTACCCCAAATACTTAGCGGATAAGAAGGCCGGCAACACCAAAGGTATATTTGATATACATGTAATTGATGTGTACCTTACCAGTACTCGTAGTAACACGTGGGTATTTGATACCGGTGCCGTTGCTCATATTTCTAACTCACAGCAGGAGCTGCGGAATAAACAGAGACTGGCGAAGGACAAGGTGACGATGCGCGTCGGGAATGGTTCCAGAGTCGATGTGATCGCCGTCGGCACGCTACCTCTACATTTACCTACGGGATTAGTTTTGAACCTTAATAATTGTTATTTAGTGCCAAGTTTGAGCATGAACATTGTATCTGGATCTCGTTTAATACGAGATGGCTACTCATTTAAGTCTGAGAATAATGGTTGTTCGATTTATATGAGAGATATGTTTTATGGTCATGCTCCGATGGTCAATGGTTTATTCTTAATGAATCTCGAGCGTAATATTACACATGTTCATAGTGTAGATGCCAAAAGATGTAAAGTTGATAACGATAGTCCCACATACTTGTGGCACTGCCGCCTTGGTCACATTGGTGTCAAGCGCATGAAGAAGCTCCATGCTGATGGACTTTTAGAGTCTCTTGATTATGAATCGTTTGAGACATGCGAACCATGCCTCATGGGCAAGATGACCAAGACTCCGTTCTCCGGAACAATGGAGCGAGCAACCAACTTGTTGGAAATCATACATACCGATGTGTGCGGTCCAATGAGCGTTGACGCTCGCGGAGGATATCGTTATGTTCTCACTCTCACTAATGACTTAAGTGGATATGGGTATGTCTACTTAATGAAACACAAGTCTGAGACCTTTGAAAAGTTCAAAGGAATTTCAGAATGAGGTGGAGAATCAACGTGACCGAAAGATAAAGTTCCTGCAATCAGATCGTGGAGGAGAATACTTAAGTCACGAATTTGGTACACACTTAAGGAAATGTGGAATCGTTTCACAACTCACGCCGCCTGGAACACCTCAGCGAAACGGTGTGTCCGAACGTCGTAATCGCACTCTATTGGATATGGTGCGGTCTATGATGTCTCTTACCGATTTACCGCTATCATTTTGGGGATACGCTCTAGAGACAGCTACATTCACTTTAAATAGGGCACCGTCTAAATCCGTTGAGATGACACCGTATGAATTATGGTTTGGGAAGAAACCTAAGCTATCGTTTCTAAAAGTTTGGGGATGCGATGCTTATGTCAAGAAACTTCAACCTGAAAAGCTCGAACCCAAGTCGGAAAAATGCGTCTTCATAGGATACCCTAAGGAAACTGTCAGGTATACCTTCTACTTAAGATCCGAGGGCAAAATATTTGTTGCCAAGAACGGATGCTTTCTGGAAAAAGAGTTTCCCTCGAAAGAAGTAAGTGGGAGGAAAGTAGAACTCGATGAAGTACTACCTCTCGAACGGGAAACTGGTGCAGCTCAGGAAAATGTTCCTGTGATGCCCACACCAATCGAAGAGGAAAACAATGATGATGATCAAGGTACTTCAGATCAAGTTGCTACTGAACTTCGTAGGTCCACAAGGACACGTTCCGCACCAGAGTGGTACGGCAACCCTGTCCTGGAAATCATGTTGTTAGACAACGGTGAACCTTCGAACTATGAAGAAGCGATGGCGGGCCCAGATTCCAACAAATGGCTTGAAGCCATGAAATCTGAGATAGAATCCATGTATGAAAACAAAGTATGGACTTTGACCGACTTGCCCAATGATCGGCGAGCGATAGAAAGCAAATGGATCTTTAAGAAGAAGACGGACGCGGATGGAAATGTTACCATCTATAAAGCTCGACTTGTCGCTAAGGGTTATCGACAAGTTAAAGGGATTGACTACGACGAGACATTCTCTCTCGTAGTGAAGCTGAAGTCTGTACGAATCATGTTAGCAATTGACGCATACTATGATTATGAGATATGGCAGATGGACGTCAAAACGGCATTCCTTAACGGGCATCTTAAGGAAGAACTGTATATGATGCAGCCGGAAGGTTTTGTCGATCCTAAGAACGCTAACAAAGTATGCAAGCTCCAGCGATCCATTTATGGGCTGGTGCAAGCATCTCGGAGTTGGAATATTCGCTTTGATGAGATGATCAAAGCATTTGGGTTTATGCAGACTTATGGAGAAGCCTGCGTTTACAAGAAAGTGAGTGGGAGCTCTGTAGCATTTCTCATATTATATATAGATGACATACTCTTGATGGGAAATAATATAGAATTTCTGGACAGCATTAAGGCCTACTTGAACAAATGTTTTTCAATGAAGGACCTTGGAGAAGCTGCTTATATATTAGGCATCAAGATCTATAGAGATAGATCGAGACGCCTCATAGGTCTTTCACAAAGCACATACCTTGATAAGATTTTGAAAAAGTTCAAAATGGATGAGTCCAAGAAAGGGTTCTTGCCTATGTTACAAGGTGTGAGATTGAGCTCGGCTCAATCACCGACCACGGCAAAAGATAAAGAAGAGATGAGTGTCATCCCCTATGCTTCAGCCATAGGATCTATTATGTATGCCATGCTGTGTACCAGACCTGATGTAAACCTTGCCGTAAGTTTGGTAGCAAGATACCAGAGTAATCCCGGCAAGGAACACTGGACAGCGGTCAAGAATATCCTGAAGTACCTGAAAAGGACAAAGGACATGTTTCTCGTTTATGGAGGAGACGAAGAGCTCGTCGTAAAGGGTTACGTCGATGCTAGCTTCGACTCAGATCCGGATGACTCTAAGTCACAAACCGGATACGTGTATATGTTGAATGGTGGAGCAGTAAGCTGGTGCAGCTGCAAGCAGCGCGTCGTGGCGGGATCTACGTGTGAAGCGGAGTACATGGCAGCCTCGGAGGCAGCGCATGAAGCGATTTGGGTGAAGGAGTTCATCACCGACCTAGGAGTCATACCCAATGCGTCGGGGCCAATCAAACTCTTCTGTGACAACACTAGAGCTATTGCCCTTGCCAAGGAGCCCAGGTTTCACAAGAAGACCAGGCACATCAAGCGTCGTTTCAACTCCATCCGTGAAAATGTTCAAGATGGAGACATAGAAATTTGCAAAGTACATACAGATCTGAATGTCGCAGATCCATTGACTAAACCTCTCTCGCGAGCAAAACATTATCAACACCAGAACTCTATGGGTGTTCGATTCATCACAATGTAACTAGATTAGTGACTCTAGTGCAAGTGGGAGACTGTTGGAAATATGCCCTAGAGGCAATAATAAAAGTATTATTATATTTCATTGTTCATGATAATTGTCTTGTATTCATGCTATAACTGTATTATCCGAAAATCGTAAATACACGTGTGAATACAAAGACCACAATATGTCCCTAGTGAGCCTCTAGTTGACTAGCTCGTTGTGATAAACAGATAGTCATGGTTTCCTGGCTATGGACATTGGATGTCGTTGATAACGGGATCACATCATTAGGAGAATGATGTGATGGACAAGACCCAATCATAAGCATAGCACTAAGATCGTGTAGTTCGTTTGCTAGAGCTTTGCCAATGTCAAGTATCTCTTCCTTCGACCATGAGAGCATGTAACTCCTGGATACCGTAGGAGTGCTTTGGGTGTATCAAACGTCACAACGTAACTGGGTGACTATAAAGGTGCACTACAGGTATCTCCGAAAGTATCTATTGTTTTATGTGGATCGAGACTGGGATTTGTCACTCCGTATGACGGAGAGGTATCTCTGGGCCCACTCGGTAATGCATCATCATAATGAGCTCAAGGTGACCAAGGTGTTGGCCACGGGATCATGCATTACGGTACGAGTAAAGTGACTTGCCGGTAACGAGACTGAACAAGGTATTGGGATACCGACGATCGAGTCTCGGGCAAGTAACGTACCGATTGACAAAGGGAATTGTATACAGGGTTTGATCGAATCCTCGACATCGTGGTTCAACCGATGAAATCATCGAGGAGCATGTGGGAGCCAACATGGGTATCCAGACCCCGCTGTTGGTTATTGCCCGAGAGTGGTCTCGGTCATGTCTGCATGTCTCCCGAACCCGTAGGGTCTACAGACTTAAGGTTCGGTGACGCTAGGGTTGTTAGGAAGACTAGTATGTGACACCCGAATGTTGTTCGGAGTCCCGGATGAGATCCCGGACGTCACGAGGAGTTCCGGAATAGTCCAGAGGTGAAGTTTTATATATGGGAAGTTGTTATACAGACACCGGAAAGTTTCGGGGGCTTATCGGTATTGTACCGGGGCCACCGGAAGGGTTCCGGGGGTCCACCGGGAGGGGCCACCCCTCCCGGGGGGCCACATGGGGCCGCATGGGATAGCAGCCAGGCCCTGGCGGGCTGGGCGCTCCCCCCTCCTTGGGCCCTTGCGCCTAGGGTTGGGGGGAAAACCCTAAAGGGGGCGCCCCCTTTGCTTGGGGGGCAAGTCCCCCCACCCTGGCCGCCGCCCCCCCTCTAGATCTCATCTAGAGGGGCCGGCCCCCCTTGCCCCTTACCCTATAAATAGAGGGGTGAGGGGAGGGCTGCAGCACCACAAGCCAAGGCGCAGCCCCTCCCCTCCCCAACACCTCTCCTCCTCCATACGTGCTTGGCGAAGCCCTGTCGGAGTACTGCTGCACCGACTACACCACGCCGTCGTGCTGCCGTTGGAGCGATCTTCCTCAACCTCTCCTTCCCCCTTGCTGGATCAAGAAGGAGGAGACGTCTCCCGTCCCGTACGTGTGTTGAACGCGGAGGTGCTGTCCGTTCAGCACTTGGACATCGGTGATCCGAATCACGTTCGAGTACGACTCCATCATCACCATCCCCTTGGCAAGCTTCCGCTCGTGATCTACAAGTGGTATGTAGATGCAAACTCTCTCCCTTGACTCGTTGCTTAGATGAACTCATAGATGGATCTTGGTGAATCCGTAGGAAAAAATTTAATTTTCTGCAACGTTCCCCAACAGTGGCATCATGAGCTAGGTCTATGCGTAGTTCTCTTTGCACGAGTAGAACACAATTTTGTTGTGGGCGTGGATCTTGTTAACTTACTTGCCCCTACTAGTCTTTTCTTGCTTCAACGGTATTGTGGGATGAAGCGGCCCGGACCAACCTTACACGTACGCTTACGTGAGACCGGTTCCACCGATTAACATGCACTAGTTGCATAAGGTGGCTGGCGGGTGTCTGTCTCTCCCACTTTAGTTGGAGCGGATTCGATGAAAAGGGCCCTTATGAAGGGTAAATAGAAGTTGACAAAATCACATTGTGGTTATTCGTAGGTAAGAAAACGTTCTTGCTAGAACCCAATTGCAGCCGCGTAAAAGATGCAACAACAATTAGAGGACGTCTAACTTGTTTTTGCAGCGATTAATCACGTGATGTGATATGGCCAGAAGTTGTGATGAATGATGAATTGTGATGTATGAGATCATGTTCTTTGTAATAGGATTCACGACTTGCATGTCGATGAGTATGACAACCGGCAGGAGCCATAGGAGTTGTCTTTATTTTTGTATGACCTGCGTGTCATTGAAGAACGCCATGTAACTTATTTTACTTTATTGCTAAACGCGTTAGCCATAGAAGTAGAAGTAGTCGTTGGCATGACAACTTCATGAAGACACGATGATGGAGATCATGATGATGGAGATCATGGTGTCAAGCCGGTGACAAGATGATCATGGAGCCCCGAAGATGGAGATCGATGGAGCTATATGATATTGGCCATATCATGTCACAACCATATAATTGCATGTGATGTTTATTATGTTTATGCATCTTGTTTACTTAGGACGACGGTAGTAAATAAGATGATCCCTTACAAAATTTCAAGAAGTGTTCTCCCCTAACTGTGCACCGTTGCTACAGTTCGTCGCTTCTAAGCACCACGTGATGATCGGGTGTGATGGATTCTTAGGTTCACATACAACGGGTGTAAGACAGTTTTACACAGCGAAAACACTTAGGGTTAACTTGACGAGCCTAGCATGTGCAGACATGGCCTCGGAACACGGAGACCGAAAGGTCGAACACGAGTCGTATGGAAGATACGATCAACATGAGAATGTTCACCGACGATGACTAGTCCGTCTCATGTGATGATCGGACACGGGCTAGTCGACTCGGATCGTGTAACACTTAGATGACCATAGGGATGTCTAATCTAAGAGGGAGTTCATAATTTGATTAGAACTTCATTATCATGAACTTAGTCTAAAAACCTTTGCAAATATGTCTTGTAGATCAAATGGCCAACGCTCATGTCAACATGAACTTCAACGCGTTCCTAGAGAAAACCAAGCTGAAAGATGATGGCCGCAACTATACGGACTGGGTCCGGAACCCGAGGATCATCCTCATAGCTGCCAGGAAACAATATGTCCTAGAAGGACCGCTAGGTGACGCTCCCGTCCCAGAGAACCAAGACATTATGAATGCTTGGCAAACTCGTGCTGGTGATTACTCCCTCGTTCAGTGCGGCATGCTTTACAGCCTAGAACCAGGGCTCCAAAATCGTTTTGAGCACCACGGAGCATATGAGATGTTCGAAGATCTGAAACTAGTTTTCCAAGCTCATGCCCGGGTCGAGAGATATGATGTCTCTGACAAGTTCTACAGTTGTGAGATGGAGGAAAATAGTTCTGTCACTGAGCACATACTCAAGATGTCTGGGTTGCACAACCGTATGACCCAGCTGAATATTAACCTCCCTGATGACGCGGTCATTGACAGAATCCTCCAGTCGCTCCCACCAAGCTACAAGAGCTTTGTGATGAACTACAACATGCAGGGGATGGAAAAGACCATTCCTGAAGTGTTTTCTATGCTGAAGTCAGCAGAGGCTGAAATCAAGAAAGAACATCAAGTGTTGATGGTCAATAAGACCACTAAGTTCAAGAAGGGCAAGGGTAAGAAGAACTTCAAGAAGGACGGCAAGGAGGTTGCCGCGCCCGGTAAGCCAGTTGCCGGGAAGAAGTCAAAGAATGGACCCAAGCCTGAGACTGAGTGCTTTTATTGCAAGGGGAAGGGTCACTGGAAGCGGAACTGCCCCAAATACTTAGCGGATAAGAAGGCCGGCAACACCAAAGGTATATTTGATATACATGTAATTGATGTGTACCTTACCAGTACTCGTAGTAACACGTGGGTATTTGATACCGGTGCCGTTGCTCATATTTCTAACTCACAGCAGGAGCTGCGGAATAAACAGAGACTGGCGAAGGACGAGGTGACGATGCGCGTCGGGAATGGTTCCAGAGTCGATGTGATCGCCGTCGGCACGCTACCTCTACATTTACCTACGGGATTAGTTTTGAACCTTAATAATTGTTATTTAGTGCCAAGTTTGAGCATGAACATTGTATCTGGATCTCGTTTAATACGAGATGGCTACTCATTTAAGTCTGAGAATAATGGTTGTTCGATTTATATGAGAGATATGTTTTATGGTCATGCTCCGATGGTCAATGGTTTATTCTTAATGAATCTCGAGCGTAATATTACACATGTTCATAGTGTAGATGCCAAAAGATGTAAAGTTGATAACGATAGTCCCACATACTTGTGGCACTGCCACCTTGGTCACATTGGTGTCAAGCGCATGAAGAAGCTCCATGCTGATGGACTTTTAGAGTCTCTTGATTATGAATCGTTTGACACATGCGAACCATGCCTCATGGGCAAGATGACCAAGACTCCGTTCTCCGGAACAATGGAGCGAGCAACCAACTTGTTGGAAATCATACATACCGATGTGTGCGGTCCAATGAGCATTGAGGCTCGCGGAGGATATCGTTATGTTCTCACTCTCACTGATGACTTAAGTAGATATGGGTATGTCTACTTAATGAAACACAAGTCTGAGACCTTTGAAAAGTTCAAGGAATTTCAGAATGAGGTGGAGAATCAACGTGACCGAAAGATAAAGTTCCTACGATCAGATCGTGGAGGAGAATATTTAAGTCACGAATTTGGCACACACTTAAGGAAATGTGGAATCGTTTCACAACTCACGCCGCCTGGAACACCTCAGCGAAACGGTGTGTCCGAACGTCGTAATCGCACTCTATTGGATATGGTGCGGTCTATGATGTCTCTTACCGATTTACCGCTATCATTTTGGGGATACGCTCTAGAGACAGCTACATTCACTTTAAATAGGGCACCGTCTAAATCCATTGAGACGACACCGTATGAATTATGGTTTGGGAAGAAACCTAAGCTGTCGTTTCTAAAAGTTTGGGGATGTGATGCTTATGTCAAGAAACTTCAACCTGAAAAGCTCGAACCCAAGTCGGAAAAATGCGTCTTCATAGGATACCCTAAGGAAACTGTCGGGTATACCTTCTACTTAAGGTCCGAGGGCAAAATCTTTGTTGCCAAGAACGGATGCTTTCTGGAAAAAGAGTTTCTCTCGAAAGAAGTAAGTTGGAGGAAAGTAGAACTCGATGAAGTACTACCTCTCGAACGGGAAAGTGGTGCAGCTCAGGAAAATGTTCCTGTGATGCCCACACCAATCGAAGAGAAAAACAATGATGGTGATCAAGGTACTTCAGATCAAGTTGCTACTGAACTTCGTAGGTCCACAAGGACACGTTCCGCACCAGAGTGGTACGGCAACCCTGTCCTGGAAATCATGTTGTTAGACAACGGTGAACCTTCGAACTATGAAGAAGCGATGGCGGGCCCAGATTCCAACAAATGGCTTGAATCCATGAAATCCGAGATAGAATCCATGTATGAAAACAAAGTATGGACTTTGACAGACTTGCCCGATGATCGGCGAGCGATAGAAAGCAAATGGATCTTTAAGAAGAAGACGGACGCGGATGGAAATGTTACCATCTATAAAGCTTGACTTGTCGCTAAGGGTTATCGACAAGTTCATGGGATTGACTACGACGAGACATTCTCTCCCGTAGCGAACCTGAAGTCCGTCCGAATCATGTTAGCAATTGCCGCATACTATGATTATGAGATATGGCAGATGGACGTCAAAACGGCATTCCTTAACGGGCATCTTAAGGAAGAACTATATATGATGCAGCCAGAAGGTTTTGTCGATCCTAAGAAAGCTAACAAAGTATGCAAGCTCCAGCGATCCATTTATGGACTGGTGCAAGCATCTCGGAGTTGGAATATTCGCTTTGACGAGATGATCAAAGCGTTTGGGTTTATGCAGACTTATGGAGAAGCCTGCGTTTACAAGAAAGTGAGTGGGAGCTCTGCAGCATTTCTCATATTATATGTAGATGACATACTCTTGATGGGAAATAATATAGAATTTCTGGACAGCATTAAGGCCTAGTTGAACAAATGTTTTTTAATGATGGACCTTGGAGAAGCTGCTTATATATTAGGCATCAAGATCTATAGATATAGATCGAGACGCCTCATAGGTCTTTCACAAAGCACATACCTTGATAAGATTTTGAAAAAGTTCAAAATGGATGAGTCCAAGAAAGGGTTCTTGCCTATGTTACAAGGTGTGAGATTGAGCTCAGCTCAATCACCGACCACGGCAAAAGATAAAGAAGAGATGAGTGTCATCCCCTATGCTTCAGCCATAGGATCTATTATGTATGCCATGCTGTGTACCGGACCTGATGTAAACCTTGCCGTAAGTTTGGTAGCAAGATACCAGAGTAATCCCGGCAAGGAACACTGGACAGCGGTAAAGAATATCCTGAAGTACCTGAAAAGGACAAAGGACATGTTTCTCGTTTATGGAGGAGACGAAGAGCTCGTCGTAAAGGGTTACGTCGACGCTAGCTTCGACTCAGATCCGGATGACTCTAAGTCACAAACCGGATACGTGTATATGTTGAATGGTGGAGCAGTAAGCTGGTGCAGCTGCAAGCAGAGCTTCGTGGCGGGATCTACGTGTGAAGCGGAGTACATGGCAGCCTCGGAGGCAGCGCATGAAGCGATTTGGGTGAAGGAGTTCATCACCGACCTAGGAGTCATACCCAATGCGTCGGGGCCAATCAAACTCTTCTGTGACAACACTGGAGCTATTGCCCTTGCCAAGGAGCCCAGGTTTCACAAGAAGACCAGGCACATCAAGCGTCGTTTCAACTCCATCCGTGAAAATGTTCAAGATGGAGACATAGAAATTTGCAAAGTACATACGGATCTGAATGTCGCAGATCCGTTGACTAAACCTCTCTCGCGAGCAAAACATGATCAACACCAGAACTCTATGGGTGTTCGATTCATCACAACGTAACTAGATTAGTGACTCTAGTGCAAGTGGGAGACTGTTGGAAATATGCCCTAGAGGCAATAATAAAAGTATTATTATATTTCATTGTTCATGATAATTGTCTTGTATTCATGCTATAACTGTATTATCCGGAAATCGTAAATACACGTGTGAATACAAAGACCACAATATGTCCCTAGTGAGCCTCTAGTTGACTAGCTCGTTGTGATCAACAGATAGTCATGGTTTCCTGGCTATGGACATTGGATGTCGTTGATAACGGGATCACATCATTAGGAGAATGATGTGATGGACAAGACCCAATCATAAGCATAGCACTAAGATCGTGTAGTTCGTTTGCTAGAGCTTTGCCAATGTCAAGTATCTCTTCCTTCGACCATGAGAGCGTGTAACTCCTGGATACCGTAGGAGTGCTGTATCAAACGTCACAACGTAAGTGGGTGACTATAAAGGTGCACTACAGGTATGTCCGAAAGTATCTATTGTTTTATGCGGATCGAGACTGGGATTTGTCACTCCATATGACGGAGAGGTATCTCTGGGCCCACTCGGTAATGCATCATCATAATGAGCTCAAGGTAACCAAGGTGTTGTCCACGGGATTATGCATTACGGTACGAGTAAAGTGACTTGCCGGTAACGAGACTGAACAAGGTATTGGGATACCGACGATCGAGTCTCGGGCAAGTAACGTACCGATTGACAAAGGGAATTGTATACAGGGTTTGATCGAATCCTCGACATTGTGGTTCAACCAATGAAATCATCGAGGAGCATGTGGGAGCCAACATGGGTATCCAGACCCCGCTGTTGGTTATTGCCCGAGAGTGGTCTCGGTCATGTCTGCATGTCTCCCGAACCCGAATGTTGTTAGGAAGACTAGTATGTGACACCCGAATGTTGTTCGGAGTCCCGGATGAGATCCCGGACGTCACGAGGAGTTCCAGAATAGTCCGGAGGTGAAGTTTTATATATGGGAAGTTGTTATACAGACACCGGAAAGTTTCGGGGGCTTATCGGTATTGTACCGGGTCCACCGGAAGGGTTCCGGGGGTCCACCGGGAGGGGCCACCCCTCCCGGGGGGCCACATGGGGCCGCATGGGATAGCAGCGAGCCCCTGGTGGGCTGGGCGCGCCCCCCTCCTTGGGCCCTTGCGCCTAGGGTTGGGGGGAACGCTAAAGGGGGCGCCCCCTATGCTTGGGGGGCAAGTCCCCCCACCCTTGCCGCCGCCCCCCCTCTAGATCTCATCTAGAGGGGCCGGCCCCCCTTGCCCCTTCCCCTATAAATAGAGGGGTGAGGGGAGGGCTGCAGCACCACAAGCCAAGGCGCAGCCCCTCCCCTCCCCAACACCTCTCCTCCTCCGTACGTGCTTGGCGAAGCCCTGTCGGAGTACTGCTGCACCAACTACACCATGCCGTCGTGCTGCCGTTGGAGCGATCTTCCTCAACCTCTCCTTCCCCCTTGCTGGATCAAGAAGGAGGAGACGTCTCCCGTCCCGTACGTGTGTTGAACGCGGAGGTGCTGTCCGTTCAGCACTTGGACATCGGTGATCCGAATCACGTTCGAGTACGACTCCATCATCACTATCCCCTTGGCAAGCTTCTGCTCGTGATCTACAAGTGGTATGTAGATGCAAACTCTCTCCCTTGACTCGTTGCTTAGATGAACTCATAGATGGATCTTGGTGAATCCGTAGGAAAAATTTTAATTTTCTGCAACGTTCCCCAATAGTGGTATTAGAGCCAGGTTTGTTGTGGGCATGGTGTAAGGTTGGTCCGGGCCGCTTCATCCCACAATACCGTTGAAGCAAGAAAAGACTAGTAGGGGCAAGTAAGTTAACAAGATCCACGCCCACAAGAAAATCCTGTTCTACTCGTGCAAAGAGAACTAAGCATAGACCTAGCTCATGATGCCACTGTTGGGGAACGTAGCAGAAATTCAAAATTTTCCTACGTGTCACCAAGATCTATCTATGGAGAAACCAACAACGAGGGGAAGGAGAGTGCATCTACATACCCTTGTAGATCGCTAAGCGGAAGCGTTCAAGAGAACGGGGTTGAAGGAGTCGTACTCGTCGTGATCCAAATCACCGGAGATCCTAGTGCCGAACGGACGGCACCTCCGCGTTCAACACACGTACAGCCCGGTGACGTCTCCCATGCCTTGATCCAGCAAGGAGAGAGGGAGAGGTTGAGGAAGACTCCATCTAGCAGCAGCACGACGGCGTGGTGGTGGTGGAGGAGCGTGGCAATCCTGCAGGGCTTCGCCAAGCACCGCGGGAGAGGAGGAGGACTTGGGAGAGGGGGAGGGCTGCGCCAGAACTTCGTGTAAAGCTCCCATGTGCCTCCCCACTATATATAGGGGTGGAGGGGCTGGTTTCTTGCCCTCCAAGTCCATTGGGGCGTTGGCCAAGGTGGGAGGAAAGAAATCCCATCATTTCCTTCCCCACCGATTGTTATCCCCCCTTTTTAGGGATCTTGATCTTATCCCTTCGGGATATGATCTTATTCCTTCTAAGGGGGGATCTTGGTGCGCCTTGACCAGGGGTGTGGGGCCTTTCCCTCACTACCCACGTTCATGTGGGTCCCCCATGCAGGTGGGCCCCACTCCAGAACCTTCTAGAACCTTCCCGGTACAATATCGAAAAATCCCGAACATTTTCCGGTGGCCAAAATAGGACTTCCCATATATAAATCTTTACCTCCGGACTATTCCGGAACTCCTCGTGACGTCCGGGATCTCATCCGGGACTCCGAACAACATTCGGTAACCACATACAAACTTCCTTTATAACCTTAGCGTCATCGAACCTTAAGTGTGTAGACCCTACGGGTTCGGGAGACATGTAGACATGACCGAGACGTTCTCCGGTCAATAACCAACAGTGGGATCTGGATACCCATGTTGGCTCCCACATGTTCCACGATGATCTCATCGGATGAACCACGATGTCAAGGACTCAATCGATCCCGTATTCAAATCCCTTTGTCTAGCGGTATTTTACTTGCCCGAGATTCGATCGTCGGTATACCGATACCTTGTTCAATCTCGTTATCGGCAAGTCTCTTTACTCGTTCCGTAACACATCATCCCGTGATCAACCCCTTGGTCACATTGTGCACATTATGATGATGTCCTACTGAGTGGGCCCAGAGATACCTCTCCGTTTACACGGAGTGACAAATCCCAGTCTCGATTCGTGCCAACCCAACAGACACTTTCGGAGATACCTGTAATGCACCTTTATAGCCACCCAGTTACGTTGTGACGTTTGGTACACCCAAAGCACTCCTACGGTATCCGGGAGTTGCACAATCTCATGGTCTAAGGAAAAGATACTTGACATTAGAAAAGCTTTAGCATACGAACTACACGATCTCTATGCTAGGCTTAGGATTGGGTCTTGTCCATCACATCATTCTCCTAATGATGTGATCCCGTTATCAACGACATCCAATGTCCATAGCCAGGAAACCATGACTATCTGTTGATCACAACGAGCTAGTCAACTAGAGGCTCACTAGGGACATATTGTGGTCTATGTATTCACACGTGTATTACGATTTCTGGATAATACAGTTATAGCATGAATAAAAGACTATTATCATGAACAAAGAAATATAATAATAACACTTTTATTATTGCCTCTAGGGCATATTTCCAACAGTCTCCCACTTGCACTAGAGTCAATAATCTAGTTCACATCACCATGTGATTAACACTGACAGGTTACATCTCCATGTGACCAACATCCAAAGAGTTTACTAGTGTCACTAAACTAGTTCACATCATCATGTGATTAAGACTCAATGAGATCTGGGGTTTGATCATGTTCTGCTTGTGAGAGAGGTTTTAGTCAACGGGTCTGCAACATTCAGATCCGTATGTACTTCGCAAATCTCTAGGTCATATTTTAAATGCTGCTTCCACGCTCCACTTGGAGCTATTCCAAATGGTTGCTCCACTATACGTATCCGGTTTGCTACTCAAAGTCATTCGGATAGGTGTTAAAGTTTGCATCGACGTAACCCTTTACGCCGAACTCTTTATCACCTCCATAATCGAGAAACATGTCCTTATTTACTTCAAGGACAATTTTGACCGTTGTCCAATGATCCATTCCTGGATCATTCTTGTACCCCTTGACTGACTCATGGCAAGGCACACTTCCGGTGCGGTACACAGGATAGCATACTATAGAGCCTACGTCTGAAGCATAGGGGACGACCTTCGTCCTTTCTCTCTTTTATGCCATGGTCGAGCTTTAAGTCTTAACTTCGTACCTTACAACTCAGGCAAGAACTCCTTCTTTGACTAATCCATCTTGAACACCTTCAAGATCATGTCAAGGTATGTGCTCATTTGAAAGTATTATTAAGCATTTTGATCTATCCTCATAGGTCTTGATGCTCAATGTTTAAGTAGCTTAATCCAGGTTTTCTATTGAAAAACACCTTTCAAATAACCCTATATGCTTTCCAGAAATTCTACATCATTTCTGATCAACAATATGTCAACAACATATACTCATCAGAAATTCTATAGTGCTCCCACTCACTTCTTTGGAAATACAAGTTTCTCATAAACTTTGTATAAACCCAAAATCTTTGATCATCTCATCAAAGCGCACATTCCAACTCCGAGATGCTTACTCCAGTCCATGGAAGGATCGCTGGAGCTAGCATACCTTTTAGCATCCTTAGGATCAACAAAACCTTTCTGATTGTATCACATACAACCTTTCCTTACGAAAACTGGTAAGGAAACTCGTTTTGACATCCGTCTGCCAGATATCATAAATGCAGGTAATGCTAACATGATTCCGACGGACTTAAGCATCGCTACGGATGAGAAAATCTCATCGTAGTCAACTCCTTGAACTTGTGAAAAAACTCTTCGCCACAAGTCGAGCTTCATAGATGGTGACATTACCATCCACGTCCGTCTTCTTCTTAAAGATCCATTTATCTCAATGGCTTGCCGATCATCGGGCAAGTCCACCAAAGTCCATGCTTTGTTCTGATACATGGATCCTATCTCGGATTTCATGGCTTCTAACCATTTGTTGGAATTTGGGCCCACCATCGCTTCTCCATAGCTCGTAGGTTCATTGTTGTCTAGCAACATGACCTTCAAGACAGGACTACTGTACCACTCTGAAGTAGTACGTATCCTTGTCACCCTACGAGGTACGGTAGTGACTTGATCCGAAACTTCATGATCACTATCATAAGCTTTTACTTCAATTGGTGTAGGTGCCACAGGAACAACTTCCTGTGCCCTGCTACACACTTGTTGAAGTGACGGTTCAATAACCTCATCAAGTCTCCACCATCCTCCCACTCAATTTTTTTGAGACAAACCTTTTCTCGAGAAAGGACCCGATTCAAGAAAAATCCCTATTGCTTTCAGAGCTGAATTAGGAGGTATACCCAACTGTTTTGGGTGTCCTATGAAGATGCATTTTATCCGCTTTGGGTTCGAGCTTATCAACCTGAAACTTTTTCACATAAGCGTCGCAGCCCCAAACTTTTAAGAAACGACAACTTAGGTTTCTCCAAACGGTGTCGTCTCAACGGAATTACGTGGTACCCTATTAAAGTGAGTGTGGTTGTCTCTAATGCCTAACCCATGAATGACAGTGGTAATTTGATAAGAGACATCATGGTACCCACCATATCCAATAGGGTGCAACTATGATGTTCGGACACACCATCACACTATGGTGTTCCAGGCGGTATTAATTGTGAAACAATTTCCACAATGTCTTAATTGTGTGCCAAAACTCGTAACTCAGATATTCATCTCTATGATCATATCATAGACATTCTATCCTCTTAAACTTCACTCTGAAATTACTTGAACCATTTAATAATTCAGACTTGTGTTTCATCAAGTAAATATACTCAACATCTACTCGAATCATCTGTGAAGTAAGAACATAACGATATTCACTGCATGCCTCAGCACTCATTGGACTACACACATCAAAATGTGTTGCTTCCAACAAGTTGCTATCTTGTTCCATTTTACTGAAACCGAGGCTTTTCAGTCATCTTGCCTATGTGGTATAATTTGCATATCTCAAGTGATCCGAAATCAAGTGAGTCCAAACGATCCATCTGCATGGAGTTTCTTCATGTGTATACACCAATAGACATGGCTCGCATGTCTCAAACTTTTCAAAAACGAGTGAGTCCAAAGATCCATCAACATGGAGCTTCTTCATGCATTTTATACCAATATGGCTTACATGGCAGTGCCACAAGCAAGTGGTACTATCATTACTATCTTATATCTTTTGGCATGAAAATGTGTATCACTATGATCGAGATTCAATAAACCATTCCATTAGGTGCAAGACCACTGAAGGTATTATTCACATAAATAGAGTAACTATTATTCTCCTTAAATGAATAACCGTATTGCAATAGACATAATCCAATCATGTCTATGCTCAACGCAAACACCAAATGACAATTATTCAGGTTTAATACTAATCTTGATGGTAGAGGGAGCGTGCGATGTTTGATCACATCAAACTTGGAAACACTTCCAACACATATCGTCAGCTCACCTTTAGCTAGTCTCCGTTTATTCCATAGCTTTTATTTCGAGTTACTAACACTTAGCAACCGAACCAGTATCCAATACCCTGGTGCTACTAGGAGTACTAGTAAAGTACACATTAACATAATGTATATCCAATATACTTCTATCGACCTTGCCAGCCTTCTCATCTACCAAGTATCTAGGGTAATTCTGCTCCAGTGGTTGTTTCCCTTATTACAGAAGCACTTAGTCTCGGGTTTGGGTTCAACCTTGGGTTTCTTCACTGGAGCAGCAACTGATTTGCCGTTTCATGAAGTGTCCCTTCTTGCCCTTGGCCTTCTTGAAACTAGTGGTTTCACCAACCATCAACAATTGATGCTCCTTCTTGATTTCTACTTTCGCGGTGTCAAACATCGTGAATACCTCAAGGATCATCATATCTATCCCTGATATGTTATAGTTCATCACGAAGCTCTAGCAGCTTGGTGGCAATGACTTTGGAGAAACATCACCATCTCATCTGGAAGATTAACTCCCACTCGATTAAAGTGATTGTTGTACCCAGACCATCTGAGCACAAGCTCAAAGATTGAGGTTTTCTCCTTTCGTTTGCAGGCTAAGAAAATCGTCGGAGGTCTCATACCTCTTGACGTGGGCACGAGCCTGAAATCCCAATTTCAGCCCTCGAAACATCTCATATGTTCCGCGATGTTTCAAAAACGTCTTTGGTGCCTCTACTCTAAACCGTTTAACTGAACTATCACGTAGTTATCAAAACGTGTATGTCCGATGTTCACAACATCCACAAACGACGTTTGGGGTTCAGCACACTGAGCGGTGGATTAAGGACATAAGCTTTCTAGTGTCCGCATAATCGCTACTGTCAACTTTCAACTATATTTTCTCTAGGAACATATCTAAACAGTGGAACTAAAACGCGAGCTTATGACATAATTTGCAAAGATCTCTTGACTATGTTCAGGATAATTAAGTTCATCTTATGAACTCCCACTCAGATAGACATCCCTCTGGTCATCTAAGTGATTACATGACCCGAGTCAACTAGGTCGTGTCCGATCATCACGTGAGACGGACTAGTCATCATCGGTGCACATCTTCATGTTGATCGTATCTACTATACGACTCATGCTCGACCTTTCGGTCTCTGTGTTCCGAGGCCATGTCTGTACATGCTAGGCTCGTCAAGTTAACCCTAAGTGTTTCGCGTGTGTAAATCTGTCTTACACCCGTTGTATGTGAACGTAAGAATCCATCACACCCGATCATCACGTGGTGCTTAGAAGCGACGAACTTTAGCAACGGTGCACAGTTAGGGGAGAACACTTCTTGAAATTGTTGTAAGGGATCATCTTATTTACTACCGTCGTTCTAAGTAAACAAGATGCATAAACATGATAAACATCACATGCAATCAAATAGTGACATGATATGGCCAATATCATTTTGCTCCTTTTGATCTCCATCTTTGGGGCTCCATGATCATCATCGTCACCGGCATGACACCATGATCTCCATCATCATGATCTCCATCATCGTGTCTTCATGAAGTTGTCTCGCCAACTATTACTTCTACTACTATGGCTACCGGTTAGCAATAAAGTAAAGTAATTACATGGCGTTGTTCAATGACACGCAGGTCATACAATAAATAAAGACAACTCCTATGGCTCCTGCCGGTTGTCATACTCATCGACATGCAAGTCATGATTCCTATTACAAGAACATGATCAATCTCATACATCACATATCATTCATCACATTCTTCTTGGCCATATCACATCACATAGCATACCCTGCAAAAACAAGTTAGACGTCCTCTAATTGTTGTTTGCATGTTTTACGTGGCTGCTATGGGTTTCTAGCAAGAACGTTTCTTACCTACGCAAAAACCACAACGTGATATGTCAATTGCTATTTACCCTTCATAAGGACCCTTTCCATCGAATCCGTTCCGACTAAAGTGGGAGAGACTGGCACCCGCTAGCCACCTTATGCACCAAGTGCATGTCAATCGGTGGAACCTGTCTCACGTAAGAGTACGTGTAAGGTCGGTCCGGGCCGCTTCATCCCACAATACCGTCCAAACAAGATTGGACTAGTAACGGTAAGCATATTGAACAAAATCAACGCCCACAACTACTTTGTGTTCTACTCGTGCAAAGAATCTACGCAATAGACCTAGCTCATGATGCCACTGTTGGGGAACGTAGCAGAAATTCAAAATTTTCCGACGTGTCACCAAGATCTATCTAAGGAGAAACCAGCAACAAGGGGAAGGAGAGTGCATCTACATACCCTCGTAGATCGCTAAGCGGAAGCTTTCAAGAGAACGGGGTTGAAGGAGTCGTACTCGTCGTGATCCAAATCACCGGAGATCCTAGTGCGGGAGAGGAGGAGGACTTGGGAGAGAGAGAGGGCTGCGCCAGAACTTCGTGTATAGCTCCAATGCGCCTCCCCACTATATATAGGGGTGGAGGGGCCGGTATCTTGCCCTCCAAGTCCATTGGGGCGTTGGCCAAGGTGGGAGGAAAGAAATCCCATCATTTCCTTCCCCACCGATTGTTATCCCCCTTTTTTAGGGATCTTGATCTTATCCCTTCGGGATATGATCTTATTCCTTCTAAGGGGGGATCTTGGTGCGCCTTGACCAGGGGTGTGGGACCTTGCCCCCACTACCCACGTTCATGTGGGTCCCCCCATGCAGGTGGGCCCCACTCCGGAACCTTCTAGAACCTTCCCGGTACAATACCGAAAAATCCCGAACATTTTCCGGTGGCCAAAATAGGACTTCCCATATATAAATCTTTACCTCCGGACTATTGGGAACTCCTCGTGACGTCCGGGATCTCATCCGGGACTCCGAACAACATTCGGTAACCACATACAAACTTCCTTTATAACCTTAGCGTCATCGAACCTTAAGTGTGTAGACCCTACGGGTTCGGGAGACATGTAGACATAACCGAGACGTTCTCCGGTCAATAACCAACAGCGGGACATGGATACCCATGTTGGCTCCCACATGTTCCACGATGATCTCATCGGATGAAATACGATGTCAAGGACTCAATCGATCCCATATTCAAATCCCTTTGTCTAGCGGTATTTTACTTGCCCGAGATTCGATCGTCGGTATACCGATACCTTGTTCAATCTCGTTACCGGCAAGTCTCTTTACTCGTTCCGTAACACATCATCCCGTGATCAACCCCTTGGTCACATTGTGCACATTATGATGATGTCCTACCGAGTGGGCCCAGAGATACCTCTCCGTTTACACGGAGTGACAAATACCAGTCTCGATTCGTGCCAACCCAACAGACTCTTTCGGAGATACCTGTAATGCACCTTTATAGCCACCCAGTTACGTTGTGACGTTTGGTACACCCAAAGCACTCCTACGGTATCCGGGAGTTGCACAATCTCGTGGTCTAAGGAAAAGATACTTGACATTAGAAAAGCTTTAGCATACGAACTACACGATCTCTATGCTAGGCTTAGGATTGGGTCTTGTCCATCACATCATTCTCCTAATGATGTGATCCCGTTATCAACGACATCCAATGTCCATAGCCAGGAAACCATGACTATCTGTTGATCACAACGAGCTAGTCAACTAGAGGCTCACTAGGGACATATTGTGGTCTATGTATTCACACGTGTATTACGATTTCCAGATAATACAGTTATAGCATGAATAAAAGACTATTATCATGAACAAAGAAATATAATAATAACACTTTTATTATTGCCTCTAGGGCATATTTCCAACA